>NC_081840.1:87408823-87660137 GCF_963259705.1 Myotis daubentonii | reverse complement strand
TAAGGCTTCTTCTGGGTCTTCCTTAGATCCCTGTGCAACTTTTAATATTTCCACATTAACTGTGGTAATCTGAACATTTCTCAATCTCCTGAACCTTTTGTGCCTGACTAATAACAGTTCCTCAAAAGTAGTTTGTCTCACATGACAGCAAATGAAATATATTCCGGAAAATGCACAAGGATTCCTAGAATAGAACACAGAAACCATGTACTTTAGCCATGTACAAAATGTGCCCCATCAAAGGGAGCGTAAGAATGAGTTTTGCCTGGACTCCTCCAACATCATCCTAAGTAGCTCTACTTTGTTTTAGTTGATTATGCTTCTGGGAAAGACAATTTTGCAGAAAGTTGCCTCAGTTTTAAAACAATAATAAAACATAAAAATTGAAAACTACCAATTAGCCAAATCTTTTCTTTTTATAGAAAATTTATTTTCTCTAAAACATGTTCCAGGGCTTATTTAAAATAAAATAAAAATAGCCTGGTCAGGTGGCTCAGTTGGTTGGAGCACTGTCCCATGTACTGAAGGTCACGGTTTCGTTCCAGGTCAGAGAACGTACCCAGATTGTGGGTTCGATCATGGTTCAAGACTCCAGGCAGGAGGCAATCCATGGATGTTTGTCTCTCACATGGTTCTTTCCTTCTTTCTTTCTTTCTTTCTTTCTTCTTTCTTTCTTTCTTTCTTTCTTTCTTTCTTTCTTTCTTTCTTCCTTCCTTCCTTCCTTCCTTCCTTCCTTCCTTCCTTCCTTCCTTCCTTCCTTCTTCCTTCCTTCCTTCCTTCCTTCCTTCCTTCCTTCCTTCCTTCCTTCCTTCCTTCCTTCCTTCCTTCCTTCTTTCCTTCCTCCCTCCCTCCCTCCCTCCCCCCTCCATCCCTCCTCCTACTCTTCTCTTCTCTTCTCTTCTCTTCTCTTCTCTTCTCTTCTCTTCTCTTCTCTTCTCTTCTCTTCTCTTCTCTTCTCTTCTCTCTCTCTCTCTCCTCTCCTCTCCTCTCCTCTCCTCTCCTCTCCTCTCCTCTTCCCTCCTCCCTCCCCCTCCCCTTCCTTTCTCTTCTCTTTTCTTCTCTCTCTCTTTCCTCTCTCCCTCCCTCCCCCCTTCCTCTCTTTGAGATCAATAAGTAAATTAAAATAAAAATTATGCGAAGTGAAATAAGCCATTCAGAGAAAGGCAGGTATCACATGATCTCACTCATATGTGAAATCTAATGATCAAAATAAACTGATAAACAAAATAGATCCAGAGACATAGAAGCATGGAACAGACTGTGGAATCTCAGAGGCAAGGCAGGGCTGGGTGGCTGGGAAGAGACTAACCAAAGTACTTGTATGCACATATGCTAACCCATGGACAGACAATATTGTGGTGAGAGCCTGGGGTGGGAGGTGGGGGAGGGGTAGAAAGGGTAAAGGGGGACACATGGACATATGTAATACTTTTGACAAAGATTTTTTTAAAAACTAAAAAAAAATTATATATATATATATATATATATATATATATATATATATATATATGATATATATCCTCTCAAGGATATTTTTTCCATTGATTTTTAGAGTGAGTGGAAGAGAAAGGGAAACAGAGAAAAATATCAATGTGAGAGAAACACATTGATTGGTTGCCTCCTACATGAGCCCTGACCAGGGCCCAGGCTGGGGAGGAGCCTGCAAGAGGAGCCTACAACCTAGGTATGTGCCCTTGACCAGAATTAAACCCTGGACCCTTTGGTCTGCAGGCTGACGCTCTATCCACTGAGCCAAACCAGCTAGGGCTCTTAGTCTATATTTATAATAGAAATGCATATGGTCTTTTATTTGTTTTGTTTTCCTATTTGTTTACTTGATGAGAGAAAGGAATATTTAAGAATTAAAATCTAGCCATACTGGCCCACAGGAAGAAGCACCAACAGAAGGGAACCCATACATCCAGGCAAGGATTCCCGGAGAACCTCAAGGACAAACAGAGTCAGATCTAGAGGCTCCCAGAGTGGAGAGTCTATTATCTTCCCTCATTCAGTAAGGACCCATGACGATCTGGGGCTATAAAACAAAACATAACGTTTGCAGGAGCTGGACTTCATGGCTCTGTGATATGGGCAGCCTATGCTGTACTGTTAATTGTACCACTTTTTCAAGTGGATATTTTGAATTACCCCAGAATATACATTTATAAAAAATAGGACATAGGGATAATACGTACACTGACTGAATAATTAAGAAAACCCAATGTCCATGCATATTACATCGCATAGGCAAGTAGTGTGAAATAGTAGCTCTGTTTTCTGAAATGCCCCCTTTTTTGATGTATCAAGGAGGTCAGACTGGAGAGGTGTTGTGGGGTAGGATCTCCATTTACGTGGCCCACTTCAGGGCTCCTGAGTAGCAAAAGCAAGGAAAGGCTTTGGCCACCAGCCATTTGTCAGCAGCAGGGCTGCCGCTGGGAGAAGTCAGGCACAGAGGAAGGGAGATGATGGCAACATTATTCTGTAACACCTTCTGAGTGCTTTTACAAAATGACAATATTGTTTTTAGCCCACTTTCCTTAACCAGATTGACAGAATTACAGGTTGACATTATTGTGAAATTTTATGATGTATCATGTTAACTGTGCCAGTTTGATTAGCCTTGATTGACAGCAGGTACCTGAACAGAAAGTGAAATACCTTAAAAATATAAAACCAGCAGATCTTGCCTGATTTGCACAATAAACAAAACCTCTAGCTAATTTAATTTTAACTAACTAGAAATTTCATCCTAACCGCATGCGATTAATATTTCATTCCTTTCATCCTCATCTTGAGAGTAAAGCTAGAGGAAAATAAAGCCAGGCCACAGTTACAAAATCACTGTTCGCTTTCTGAGACTTTAAGTGCATTCGGAACAGGTTGCTTGTCCCGTGTGGCCCTGCCCTGCATTGTCATCAGAGGAAACAGATGCACCTCAGACCTGGCGTCTCTAGAGAAGCCCAGGCTGAACTTGAGGCCTCTGAAAACACCCTGTAGAAAGGCAGGCACAAGCACCCATCTGCATCATCACCATTCCTCCACAGTGCTGCTCTCTTACAGCTTCCTCATCTGCTCTCCAAACAGAGGTCGGTACACTTTTAAACCCTGGAACTAGAAGCCAGACTGCCTAGTAAACTAAGCAGAGGGTCGTACTTTCCCCTCTGGCTCTGCAGGGTGAACTGGATACAATTCAATGTGGAACAAGACTGGCAGTTTCCATTCACCTTGCAGATTAGAGCCATTCATGCTGCAGAGTCTGAATATACTAGAGGGAGCAATTAGTCACCACTTGCAGATTCCACTTGCCACCTGACTTGGAGACACAGTCACAGAAAGTAGGACTGGGCCCAAATGGTCCCTTCCAATCACACATCTACTTTCCTTCGCTCTTTATATCTCTTTGGAAATCCGAAGCAATTATGCTGCCAGTTTAAAATTACTGCATCGCAAAGGGATTATTCAGATGTTTCCGAGTTCTATTTGTTGCCTGGAGTAGAAACATTAGGTTCCCACAGAATGAGTCACTGAGCTCGGTGGCAAACCAGATTCCCAGGGCGAAGCACCCAGCTGTGGAAGGAAGCAAACCACCCTTACAAAATTCAACACGGAATCTTTGAAACTCCTTTTTAGTGTGAATAGGACATCAGAAGGTCTTTGTTATTATTATTATTTCCTGGATGAACAGCCAGTTGATTATCCAGTTTGCAGGAAGGAAATGCAGCTGCTGGGATGCATGGGGGTATATTTTGGGGGTATACACACCCACACAACTGCTGTTTGCATTGAGCACATGTGGCCACGTATTCATACACACATTCGAACTTGATAAATCTGTTTTTAATCCCACAAAGTGTACATTCACATAGAAGAAAAACACGCTTAACATCTTTCTTGAAAATTCTACGTGCATCAGGCTGGTCTCTGCCTAGCTCTGCTGTCTTTCCTAGGGGTCCCCAAGGCTGCTTTGGGTTTCCCCTCTCCACTGCCATCCCAGAGCCAGACAGTGACATATAATCCTGGGATGGAAAGCATGCGTATGCCTCCAGGGCCTATTTTCTAGAGTGTTGGTTTGCACAGATAACCCGAACTGTGACGATTACATAGACCCTCAGGCTAACAGTGGACAGTCTTGGCAGGTAACATGAACACAGACCATTTTTAGGCTGGGAGAGATACATTTAAGGTGTTTCAGAATGAAAAATCCACGCATCTACTGAACTGCCCTTTTCCTATGGAACGGGCATGACACCTGCTGCTCCCAGGAGGCTGCGGGAAAGAGCTCCCACTCCATGTCCCTCTTGAGGATGGCCGCAAGGTCCAAGGCTCCATCCAATGGAAACTCAAGTCTGTGCTGGGCAGGTCCGTCCGACAGGCATCGCTGGGTAGGAGCAGCATTTTAAAGGGAGGTAAGATCAGGCTAAAAAGGGCCACAGCATGTCAGGTGGCGGGGCATCGCAATGAGGAGCTAGTAAAGGCAGGTTCCCACAGTCGCTGTGCTGGGTGTTATGAAGGACAGGGTGTCCTGGTGTTAGGGTGCCAGGGCTGGAGCAGGCACCAAATTTTAGTCACATGTACATATACAAACTTCATAAATATATATATATATATATATATATATATATATATATATATATATATATATACACCTTTGCATATCTCACATGAGTGTGCATACACACACCACAATACACAATAGCATCATCATGGTCAAAAGAAGAGCCTCTGAAGTTAGAACACCTGCATTCCATCTTGGCCCCAAAGCTTATGAGGCACATGCTTTGGGCAAATAGTTTAACTGCTTTAGCACCCCATTTTGTCAGCTGTAAAACAGATTATGCGGATTAAGTGTGATAGCGTTGTGAACCATGTACCACAGGGCCTGGCACGTCTCCAGCAGGGAAAACCATTATGTATCATTATTTCTCTTCTTCAATTACTGGGAAACACACAGCTATTCTCTAAGAATGGTACCCACATTTCCTAGAATGGTTCTTTTATTTCAGCTGTTCACTTAACAAACACTGACCGACCCCCTTCCGTGTGCCAGTACTGTGCTCGGTGGCATTTCATGGTTGAACAACCCCAGGTTTGTTCATTCTGGACTTGGGTTCCATAATAATTCAAAATGTGTAAGATGGATTTTCAAAGTAGTACTGTCATATTAATCACTTCTATATAAGCATCTTTGAACAATCTAAGCAATCCTGGGCAACACGTAACCTGGATGAGATGGGAGCACATGACTGTGTATAGACTCTTAAATGTAAATTTCTTGGAAAACAGACACTCAGGAAAAGGCCTTCCTTAGTTAACAGGCATTTAGAGCGCACAGAGGAGACATCACAAATGTATGAGGCCCGAAGCAGATGAGAAGGCGGAGCCGGGTGCTGACACAGAGCTCAGACCACAGGGTGGGCACTAAGAGCTGCGACTTGCAAAGCAGGCAGGCTGGCTCTCCCACATACCTGTGCTGACCTGTGTGACTCTCTGACCTCTCTCACCTGGTTCCCCAGTTTGGGCAAATCGCACCAGAGGGAGTCTGCAAGGAATAACTGCAAGTGATTGTAATAATGAGTAATCAGTAAATGGTAGATACTGTTATTATTAGATATAGATGGTCCCTTCACAAAGCTTTGATATACTCTGAAAGAAGAAAAAAAAAACACGCTTATACAAAATTACCTGGAAATATAATAAAACAATACATTAATGAGTTCAATGCAATGCACCAAAATATGCCAAGTTGGTGGAACATGCATGCCCCAAATTCAAGGAACCTTGTATCCCAGTCTGTTTCACCATTTAGCTATTTCTTTTGTTAATCCTCACCCAAGGATATTTTTTTCCACTGATTTTAGAGAGAGTTGAAGGGAGGGGGATCAAGCCTGCAACTGAGGCTCACTTGCCCTTAACCAGAATCCAACCTGTGACCCTTCAGTCTGAGGGGTGATGCTCTAACCACTGAGCAAAACCAGCTAGGGCACCATTAACTAGTTCTTACACTACACACTAGTTTTTAATCTCTTATGGCTTCCTTTTTTTATCTAGAAAACAAATCCTTTTAGTTCTAGATTCTAAACATTTCTCCAAGTTTATAGGAGGCCAGATGAAGGGTATGTGGTGAGTCCAGCCTTGAAGCATGGAGTAGGGCAGTCTGGAGCTTGCACCAACCAGGGGTCCTCAAACTACGGCCCGCGGGCCACATGCAAATACAAATATTGTATTTGTTCCCGTTTTGTTTTTTTACTTCAAAATAAGATCTGTGCAGTGTGCATAGGAATTTGTTCATAGTTTTTTTTTTAAACTATAGTCCGGCCCTCCAATGGTCAGAGGGACAGCGAACTGGCCCCCTGTTTAAAAAGTTTGAGGACCCCTGATAAGTAATGGGAGAGACAGTCATGTGGAGGGGGTGGAGGGACTAAACATGGGGACAATGCGAGCAGTGATCTTGGAAGGAATGGAGTACGTAAGCACAGAGGGAATGGGGTGAATTCTTGTGAAGGAAACGGGCAGACAAGTGTGAGGGACCTGAACGGCATCGATAAAGCAGACACATGCAGCCAGCCAGCCATTCCGTCCATTTCTGTGCGTCCTGTTACTCTCTCTTCCTGCTCAGTTGTTCCAACCCCCGCCTTCTCAGGGCCTGCATGCCTCACCTCCTCTCACTGTGGGATTTGTAATCACAGACAAGTCTGTGGACTAATTCCTGGGAATTCCAGAGCAGTTTGCAGCTGCTCTAAATTGCTCCATTAAAAAATTCTTAGTGCAATCTACACTGTAAAACTTCATGTTTAACAATAAAACGAGCTTGCAGCAAGATGCCCGTACAATGGGAAGCAAAGAAAGTGCCACAGCATTTCCAAGAGATAGGGTTCTTCCAAGAGCATTTTCACATAGATTTTTTCCCTCCCAGAAATAATTCTCAAACTGCAAAGTTCATTTACTTTAACCTATATTTATACACAAGCTATTTTTAAATCTACAAATGGCATTTCCAGGCATTTGTTATCTGAAGATAAGTATCCTCTCTGCAAATTAGATCCCCCCCCACCCCCCTGGCTTGGCTAACCAGGTGCCTTCTGGATGGCTCCAGGGATAACCGCCTTCTCGGCAGAGGAAGCAGCTCAACTCCCATTTTGGAGCCAATTTTAAAGAAATCATCGCTGCTATTTTACGCTGGAGAAATAACCTATTTCCACTGCATCAGAGGGACCGTCCTTTGTTTCTTTTTCTATCTTCCTCACAGTGGGAAAGGTGGCGATTTCAGAAACCTCATTCTCAGAGCAAGTCAATCCTCTGTCTGTAGTTGAGAAGGGGATAAGGAAGTAGTGAACTTAGGAACCAACCTGATGAAAAGTCAGAACAAAGCCAAATTCAGATGAGGTGCCAAGAAAGGCCCTCATGACCATACTCCCCACCCCGCCGTCATACAGCATACCACAACGATAGGGAGAGTCACTCGCCCCACAAGAGACTACCTCAGTTGAATAAGCACAAGTATTTAGTAATTAAAGATGGTTTTATATAAAGCATTTGAAGGCACCAACAAAGTATTTATACCACACTGCCATGATTTGCTTACTTGTCTGTCTCACAGATTTCTTAAAAACAACTATGGTTGTCTCTATATCCACTAAACCTAGCAGATAGTTGTTTGAATGTCTACATGAATGAGTGAATGAATGAAAGCATTGTCCACACATATGTATATAACCTTCCAAAATGGATTTAATTAAGCCAAAGCAACACAACAGAGAAAAAAAGAGTAATAATCCCTGCCTTTAAGTATGTTACCAGCCTGGGAAGTAAAGAAAAACTAATGAAGAGACCCAGTAAAACAGTGTAATAAATGCCATGACGGAGTTATGGATGGGATGGGGTACAGGGTAACACCTGAACACAAGGAATACACCTAATTCAGTCTTAACTAGTGAGGAGTGGGGGAAAGAATGGGGGTACATACAAAAATCGTGTACCCATGGATCAGGACAGTGGGGTGGGGGCGGGGGAGAAGGGCAGAGGGTGGGGCGGGAACCGGGTGGAGGGGAGTTATTAAATTTCTTACGCTTCATGGGAAAGTACCTGGATAAACAGAAGACAAACAGAACCTACCTGCAACGCCAGCTTGCATATTACAGAAATGAAGAAAAGCAGGCTCTTTTTTTTTTCACTTTTCCGCATACTTTATTTGTTACAAACATACAATTTTTTAAATATAGACTGTAAAACTCCATTTGCAAAAGTCTGCTATTGTAAGGAGTACACACCAGTAGTAAGGATTCTTAAACTTTTTTCTGTGAGTTTTTCTGTCCCTTTTGCTAGTTAGTGGTAATTATGGGACCCGCCATTTTAGAGACCTGTCTGGAGCAGCCCTGCTCATCTCAAACTTGACCGCAATCTGAGCTTCAACCTCCAGGCAGTGAGGTCAACAGCCCATCTAGACTCTGCTTTTGAACATTTCCAGGAAGTATGGTTTCTGAATGGATACCGCACTTTACGGATTTCTCTGAATTGCCCATGTAGCTGTTTGTTGAAGTGCATTCTTGTTTTAAAAAAGTGCAGCAAAGACTAGCTGCCGTCTCATCGTTGGCTCAGTACCCTTGTGTAATATTGGTTCCGTTTATTGATTCAGTAGAATTATACGTAATTATATCTTATACTTTGTAAGATTGCTTTGGCACAAAGGAAATTCTTACTCATCTTGGACATAGTGACAAGACCCTTCATGATCAAGATTCTGCCCTTTTCTGCAGCCTCCTCTTTCCCCCGGCCCTAGACACCCTTTCCTTGCAGAGCTCCCCCTCTGCCTGCCTGCCTCTTTCTCTCATGTCTTCAGATGTCTGTCCTTTTGGTATCTCTTACCTCAATTGCTTTCCACCCCAACTGCTGCCCTTCCTGTTTAAAAGTCTAAATCCACTGCACTTTTGAAAAAGACTCAGTAGAATTTATATCTTTTTTTTTACTCTTTTTTTGATTTATTTATTTTTATTTTTTAAATTAAATCTTTATTGTTCAGATTATTACAGTTGTTCCTCTTTTCCCCCCAATTTCCTCATTTCTCCTCACTTTTACTATCATGTAATATTTCATATAATATTCAGTAACAATGCCTTAAAGAGTCCTACAATAAAAAAGGTTCTAGTCCCAAAGAACAGACGTACAATATTAATTTCCATTCCTTGCTCTTTTCACTCTTTTGAAGGCAATCCTAAGAGGCTCAGTGTAAAGATGGATGTATTCTGAGGATTGGACGGTGTGCATTATTTGATGCTAAATCCTGAACAGCTTATTCTAGGTGCTGCATAAAATTTTAAAGATTACCCCAGATCTGCCTTGAAGAGGGATACGGGCACAGTCCCTACGATGGGACAGGGGCCAGGAATGAAAGGGAAGCCCATGCAAGCGCTTCCCACTGGACCACCTTTGAGATGGAACAAAGGGTAATGCCTTTCCCATTTCACGCTTGGCGATTTGGGCTCCATCTGCTACCCCATGGTGGGTTATCAAATTTGGATGATCCAGATGAATCAGAATGAGTAAATGTTTTTTTCAATGATTAAGGAACATGCCATAATATATCTCAGTCATCTTAAATGTACAATAAATGATTCCTTAATTCTGAAAGCAAATAATGGTCACTAATGTTCCTATTTCAGTGATGGCGAACCTTTTGAGTTCGGCGTGTCAGCATTTTGAAAAACCCTAACTTAACTCTGGTGCCGTGTCACATATAGAAATTTTTTGATATTTGCAACCATAGTAAAACAAAGACTTATATTTTTGATATTTATTTTATATATTTAAATGCCATTTAACAAAGAAAAATCAACCAAAAAAATGAGTTCGCATGTCACCTCTGACACGCGTGCCATAGGTTCGCCATCACTGTCCTATTTGAATAATATCTAGAAATATTATTTCCCCATCCATGTGTAAAGCAGTGTGGCATTATAGAGGGTGTCAACCCCTCTGACTATGGCAGCCCTAACCACCATTCATGGCTTTTTATTCCTCATACCATTTAAGCTCTGCTTCTGATAATCAGAACCTTAATTTGCTCTGAGTGTCAAATGGATAGCTATATATATAGAAGTCCAATGTGCTATCCATTGCGCCATGGAACCACTTGGATATCTATATATATAAAAACCTAAGCGACCAAACAACCAGTCTCAATGATGCTCACTGACCACCAGGGGGCAGATGCTCAACGCAGACGCACCGCTTAGCTGACCAATGGGCACCAGACTCAGAGCTCATGACTGGCCACGGCAGCCTGGAGACCACAGTGTAGCAGCAGTGAGCCTACCAAATGGCAGCAGGTGCAGCAGGGCCAGGATGAGCAGGAGCAGCAGGCAGGTGCTACAGGCAGCATTGAAATGCTGGTTTTGGTCTGATCCCCACAGGCTACTTCGAGGGACCCCACTAGTGCATAAATCTGTGCACCGGGACTCTAGTTTTATATAAGTGTGTTTTCATTTTCCATATGACCATGCTAGGAATGGAAACAATTGCCCCATCAGCCTTTTAATTAATCTTGGAGAAGAAATATACATGAAAGTCACTTAGGAACTCATATTTTTCCATTCTTGGGTCTCTCCAAAGTGCATACTAGCATGGGCTCTACAGACCTGACTTTGTTATCTACAAGCCTGTGGGCAGGATACCTCACCTCTATCAGCCTTGGCTTCCTCAAAATGAGAGAGCTCATACCTACTACAGATGCATGTTGAGAAGATTAAATGACATATAGACGTGAAATATGTGGATGACTGACAGGTACATGGGAAGTGCTCATAAATGTTACATATCGTTCCATGTGACTGTTTTTTGCTTAAGAAATTATTCCTTTATCATAATACTTAAAAGAAAAATCATTTTAAGGTAATATAGGAATAAGCTCACAGTAATTTGATTTTTGTCTTAATAATAAGCTTGTATATAATCCTGAGAATCAGAAGCTTCAAATCAAGGGTCTAAAGATAGTGGCTATTCATTTATTTCCATTAGTATCATAATTATAATTGACTCACATCTATAGTTTCCTGCCTACACTAGCATATACTATCCAAACCTGCCTAAGGTATTTCTGGGATTGCTTCTACATATAAATTATTCATAATTCTGGAATTCACAGAAATTATAGAATTAAAAATCTCTATAAAATTGAAAATGGTCTCTATGAATAAAAACATCTTTTAAGTTACTCAAAATATGATTTAAAAATACTAAAGAGGAGACCAAGTGAGGTATGCTGAGGACAACCTAAGTACCTATGCACCTAATAGATTTTTTTCTTTCTACTATTTGTTGGTTGCACATTGGTATGAGAAGAACATGTATGAGAATGGTTTTATTTTTAACATCACACTTTATTAAAATATAAAGATACTTACAAATATGCAACCAATACAGCAAAATAAAATAGATGAACAAAAATAATAACAACGAAGAAAGAAGGAAAGGAATGAAGAGTTAAAGGAAGGTAAGAGAGGAGTGAAATAGCAAAGTGCAGGCCAGGAAGGCCTGGACTCTGACCTTCGCACAGTTCACAGGATCCACACATACAGACCTACTGGTTACTCAAGAGAAACAAGTATTCCTTTACAGGACCAGAGAGAACGGCGACCTGATATGTGACAACCACAACTTTCTTGCAGTCAGCACAATGATTAGTATTGTTTTCTTTTTGACTATGTTTGTCTGCTGCTCCTAAATGCCTGATTCCTCAACATAATTCAACCCAAGAAATTCTCCAGCCGATCAAAATGATACAGTCTAAATGAGGCTTTCTGTTAGGCTGCGGGAAATAATCTCTAGAGGAACAGATGATGATAAGTATACACACCTTTCTAAATGTAAGAAAATGTGGTCAGATACTTCTTATACCTCTTTGAGAATTCCTAAAATATCATTTGTGTTTGTGTGTGCTTTCCTTTTTAGAAACAAAAATTGATAGCTGTAGAGAGCATTTCAGTACATTGGAATGAAACGCAATGGTGTTAAATAAAGCAGGAGGATGACCAGCCTGTATGACTCTGGTTGAGCACTGACCCATGCACCAGGAGGTCATGGTGCAATTCCTGGTCAGGGCACATGCCCGGCTTTGGGCTCCATCCAAAGTGGGGGTTTTATAGGAGGCAGCCAATCCATGTCGATGTTTCTCTCTCACCTATGTTTCTATCTCTCTCTCCCTCTTGCTTCCACTCTCTAAAATCAATTAAAAAAAATATAAAAGGAGGATAACCCAGGTTCTCTGATTGCTAATAATCCCTGAATCACAGAAAATCTACTTTAATTCATGTACCTATAGAAAAGTGCAATACTAAACCAAACAATACTACCTGGTGTTATCAACTCACTAAGAAGAAATGAACAGAACAGTTATCTGGGGCCCTGGGTGACCTAACTCGGTGACCAATGGCATGACATTTGAGGCATCTGACTCTTTGATCACATGTAAAGTATAAATGTTGGATCTGTCATTACATTCAGTGATTATGAAACAAGCTTTGTTTGACACACAGAATTGGTAATATGCATTGATGTTCCTTCTCTGCATAATGTGACCTACTTGGAATAGACTGTGGGACACAGTCACATGTGGACAGCCATGAGCTACCTACAAGTTCCTAAACCTCCCCTATCCTAAGCGAACCTCAAGAATGGAATGGACAGTTATTGTAAGTCAAGGAGTCAGCGTTAGATTTCTCTATTCTTTAGGTCAAAGCATCTCACTTGAAAATGGCTTTTAAAACACTAAGGGAGGGATCCTAATGGTGAGATAATACAAAGCAGAGCTGTCTGAATGTGTGCTGGTATCATCCATTCAGATGGGATGAAATAATAGTCATGAATCTAAGTTTCCCATCCCCCAACTGCAGTGCCACCAGCCTATCCCCTTTCAGTCCTGCTCCAGGCTAGCTGTGGAGCAGACTAGTTAAAAGACAATTAGTCCAATTTCACATTCTCTAGCAGCCGAAAAATTTCATGTTATTTCAGTCACAGTGGATGGATGCCAAGTTCACTGGAAGCAGCCCTGCTGATTTATCCAGTCCATTTTAATACTTTAGAAATACTGTTGAAACATGGCTGTCCTAATTACACAGGGATCAACGCACACTGTTCCTCTCACCCAGGATTCTCCCAGAAGGGCTGCAATCAGCTGCATTCCCCTTAATTTCACCATGCAATTCCAACTAATTTCATCCTAGTACAGAGCAGTCAGACAACTCCCATGCCTCTGCGGTTTTAATCGATTAGCTGAATGTCTCTATAATGCATCACCAGCTGCCAGGCACAGAACTGGACGCTTTGCAAGCATTTCAGCTAAAAGACAGTTTAATTACTGCACTAGCCTCTCAAAGGCATAGGCACAAAGCCTTGGAAGCAAATTATTAAAATATTTGGTGTCAACACGCCACTTTATAACCGAGCAAACAATGACAATCCAAAAGATGGAAACAAGAAGAAAGTCAGTTTTTAAATTGTGAGTGAGCTTTTTATGGACTCTCATTTATTCAAGCAAATGGACTGGCTTCAACATCACTGTTTCCATAAGGTGCTGTGTTTCCTGGCCATTCTTTTGTGGAATAGATGGACATTTGGGCTAAGGACAGGTTTGGAACGCTATATTTCAACAGAACAGAAAGAATGAGGTACCTAGCATTTGCAGAAAGTGAGATGAATGAATCACAAGTTTGATTACCCTCCACTTGGGTTTGATTACTCACCATTGATTAAAACAATTAACTCTGGTCTCATACACTCCTCAACTGTCAAAGTTTATATAAGCAAAATTAAAGTACATACACAGTGCTAGATAAATATACATAATATTAAAACCAGACAACTCAAAATATATATTAAAGTTTACCAGTTTAGTATGATATGTTTTCCCACTACTTGGCTAACAAAGAAACCAGGAAAATTGTGACAAAAAGAGAAAAATGTCCTTCAGCATGACTTAACTGTTGTTTACATGGAACTGTGCCAAAACAGGCAAACAGAAAAGAAAAATTTATTTTTAAAAATCTATTTCAAAAGCATCTGTCACCGAAGACTAAACAGGAGGGTTAACAGATTTCTAAAGGCCAGCAAGAAACTCAAGAATACGACCCGCTCCTCCCCCCACCCCGCCCAGGCCCCAGGACAAGGTGCTGAGGGCGGGCTTTGCCTCCTTTGCTATCTTTCCTTAAAAAGGCCTGTGCTTAAGTCTAGAAACAGAAAGGCAGTGACCAACTATATAAAAACAAATGATCCCCAGACAAGAAAACTATCCAGCTTCATTATCAAAAAGGAGAATAGAGATATCGAATGACTCCTTAATCAGACGTATAAACCCAGTTACAGACCAAAATCAATAACTTGTTCTAAAAAGAATTTGGAATATAAGAAATAATAGTTTTATATTAAGCTGTGTTATGTTACCTTCACTTCTCATACATTCCTTTTGATTGAAACTGTTAACTCGGGACGCACTTAAGATGAGTTATGAAGGGCAGAGTATCTCCTGGCATAATTCACGGAAAATGAGTGGCTGTCCCCCACTGAAGAAAAGGACTAGCTATGCCACTAATAATCATCTTCTATAGTTTAAAGCATCGGCAATTTCCATTTTGTATTTGATCAAAATCCCCCTGTTTTCCCCATTATTTTTCCTTTCTTTACAACATGATATTGACCAACTAGTAAGACCAGTTGCAGTCCCTCAAAGCTTTCAAAATGTTTCCATCTACATTATATCACACAATAAGGCGCCGGGATCAGTGGAGTGGACTTCAGCGTTTCCATTCATATATAGGGAAACAGACTCACATGGAGCAATGTCCAACGCAATAAAAGGTGGGTTTGAGCCCTGGTCAGGGTGAGTAGGGAAGGCAACCAATGGCGCTCTCTCTCTCTCTCTCTCTCTCTCTCTCTCTCTCTCTCTCTCTCTAATTCTTAAGACCAGATGTGATTAAAAAAAAAAAACAAAAAAAACCTCACACCTGTCTTTCATTTTGTATTATTTATGCATTTATCTTAAGTATCCCATACCCAATCTTGCTATTGTTTTAATAAGGTAATTTTCTGAACATTACTTTTTTCTAGTTTTCCTGCTAGTTGGGTGACCATATAATCTATCACCCAAAGTAAGACCCTTTTGAGAGAGAAAGAGGTTTGATGATGACTACACTAGAATAAATAGTTACACAGAATAAATAGGTACTGACTCCAGGCAAATGGGACATAAGGTTATGATACTTATTGCTGGTAATGTACCACCACTAATGCTACTCAGAGAGTAGCCTCTGTGCATGCTGAGGCTCTAACCCAGCACTCAAGCTGCAAGGTAGCAGGCTGAGCCACAGGGCATGCAGGGTTAGCTACACAATGCCAAACTACAGGGCCTCTAAGAGCACAGTTTCATTCTTCTCAGTAAAGCATATCAACTGGTGTTACTCATTTGCAATCCATCTTTGGGCCTCCAAGGCATTTCAATTTGAGTGCCTCATTCTAGTGATTAGCTCACTGACTTTATAGGTCAAAAATAGTCAAATATTGGCAACTTCATACAGTTCAACCTGACACTTGAGGCATCTCTACTACTTCATTTCCAGAGTAGGATGCATTGTATTCTGATGCTACATAATGCAAAATCCCAACTATTGCTTTTTCTGAATTTTCCTTCCACCCATTCTTTTCTTGATTGCCTATCTGCTCAGAAACATGCTAAAAAGTTGTCTGTGCCTGTGCTTCTCAAACTTCAGTGTGCATATCAATCACCTCGAGATCTTGTTAACATTAAAGAATTTGATTCACAAGGTGTGGTGTGGGCCTAAGATTCTGCATTTCTAACAAGCTCCCGGGTGATCCTAATGCAGCTGGTCCATGGGCCACACTTTGAAGAGCAGGGCTCTGTACTGCACTGTGCTGGAAGATGTAAAGTTTCAGTAACAGCTTCATCAGCTACTAGCTGATGACTCTGGGCAAGTTATTCAACTCCTTTGAACTTCAGTTTTCATATATATAAAATGACACATCTCTTTGGGCTGTTTTGAGTATTAAATGAGGTGATGTGTTTGAAATGATTAGCACAGTGCCTGGCACATCCTATACCAGGGGTGGGCAAACTTTTTGACTCGAGGGCCACAATGAGCTCTTAAACTGGACCGGAGGGCCAGAACAAAAGCATGGATGGAGTGTTTGTGTGAACTAATATAAATTCAAAGTAAACATCATTACATAAAAGGGTACAGTCTTTTTTTTCAATAGTTTTATTCATTTCAAACGGGCCGGATCCGGCCCGCGGGCCGTAATTTGCCCACGGCTGTCCTATACAATAAAAGGCTACTATGCAAATCGACCAAACAGCAGGACGACTGGTTGCTATGACATGCACTGACCACCAGGGTGCAGACACTCAACGCAGGAGCTGCCCCCTGGTGGTCAGTGCGCTCCCACAGGGGGAGCACCGTTCAGACAGAAGCCGGGCTCCTGACTGGTGAGCGCAGTGGTGGTGGCGGTAGCCTCTCCGCCCTCCGCTGCAGGTGAGTGGTAAGGAGCAAGGGGTTCCATACTGCGAGAGCCCCAAACTGAGAGAGGGATGTCTGACTGCCAGCTTAGGCCTGCTCCCCCGGCAGGTGGACATTCCCCGAGGACTTCCAGACTGTGAGGAGGGTACAGGCCAGGCCGAGGGACCGTCTTTTCCCCCTAGTGCACGAATTTCATGCACCGGGCCTCTAGTTGTTAAATAAACAATATGAAATAGTCACTATTATTATTATTGTCTAACAAACAAAAAGCAAAGAGTATCTCCACCTTTAGGAGGCATGTTTTATAAACTAATTCCTCAGGTATGGTCCTGGGACTACTAGCATCCAATATCCTAGAAAACTGTTAGAAATGCAGATTCTCAGGCCAAAACCAGACCTACGGAATCAGCAACCCTGAGTGTGGGGACCAGCAAGCTGTATTTAATGAACTCTCTAGTTGGTTTTGATTTTTGGTGGCATGTGAGAAGCACTGGTCTTTTACTTAAGATTAAGCTTTTTAACTTAGAGATATTTACAGCATAGTTATTTCACAGGTTTGGCTCCATTTAACTGTGATATTTGTGATTCTTTTCATCTTCAAGATGGAATCTTCATGTTCTTCCTGCTCATTTAAATTACATACACACTTGCATTAAAATTTGACATAAAGCTTCTTTATAGTTTTAAGATAAAAGCATTTACTGCAAAATGTGGTGTGATGTATTTGAGTCGAATGTTATTGAATTTAGGATGCTTTAATTTCAAATCTGTTTACTCTCCTTTTGTGGCTCATGCTTTTGCAATATGTTCAATCTTTAAGTGATTACAAAGTGAGCGAGTATCACTAATGTAGGCCAGATTTTAAAATTAAGTTGAGCTAGAAGTATTACTAAAGTCGTGTTTTTCATATCTAACATAATATTAATATTTTTGCTAGTATACCTTTTGTATCATCTTTCTTTTTGTCTTTCCACCCCTTATCCTTCGAGATACTTTTCTGCTTGGCTTCTAGGATTCTACAGGGTCTTGATTGTCCTACCAAATCACTGGCAGGGTCTTTTCAAAGCCCTGGGCTAGATCCTCACCTTGTGTTGATCTACAAATATATGCAGACCCTTGAGCTCCCTCCCTAAAATTCTTCCTTCTCTGCCTACACTTACACCTACATTACCTTCCGCAGCCCTCTAGCTATGAATACATATACACACTAAAAACTCAAATGTTCAAACTCCCATTGAATCGCCTTGATATGATAGTTCCTTAAAGTTAACTTGTGTAAAACTGAACTCTGGATCCTCCCTGCTCCAAACCTATGTGTTACTCTAGGAACCCTCCTCCCCCTTTTTGGTAAATTACCACCATTCATCCAGTAGCTCAGGCAAAAGCTTTGGAGTCATCCTTGACTCCTTTCTCTCAAATCCACATCAACAGATTATGTGAAGCTTAACCTTAAAAATATAGGGTGTTTCCCCCCAAAATGGGTACACACTTTGAATATTTATTAATTCCAATGGGTTAAATCTGAAAAGAAATAAACAGCAATTGAGCTGTCAGCTACATGTGTATACATTTTTTTGGAATGCCCTGTATATCCTGAAGCTGATTACTTCTCACCTCCTCCACCTCACCTTAGAGCAGGCAGCCCTTCTCTCTCACCTGGACCTTTGCAGGAAATGGTCTCCAGACCTAGTCTCTAGCCTTTGACCTTGGCCCTACCTAGCATAGTTTCTACACAGCAATTCGATTAATACACTTTATAACACAGATCATGCCAATTCCCATCTCAAACTCTCCAGTGGCCTCCTTCCCTTTTCGATAAAATTCAAAGCCTATGTCTGGCTCTGGCTACAGCTCCAACTCTGTCTCCCACCACCCACCCCTTTCTTCTATGGCTCCAGCCTTGCTTAGATCCCATCAATCTCACTCTCATGGGAGTTCTGCATGCTGTTGCCTGTGTCTGTCTCTTCCCAGGGATCTAAATAACTTGCTCCCTCACTTCACTGAGGTTCTTGCTTAAATGTTACCTCTCAGAGAAACATGAAATACTTGGCACCCTATCTAAAATAACATCCTGTATTATTATCTGCCCCCTAGACACTGCTTGGCTTGTCTCTGTAGCAGTTGTGGCATTATGTGTATATTTGTCTACTTTTGAAATGTAAGCCTGGTGGGGACCTAGTTGCGTTATGCCCACTTCTATAATCTAAGGACCTGGCACATAGTAGGCCTTCCAACTGCGTGTGATGAGTGAATGAGCAAACATGGGCCTCTATATTCTACCAACCGTTATTTCAGAAAACCAGAATTCCACCTTAGAAGAAGGAAACAAAACTTTCTGTGAAAAGAGCACTTAGATGTTTACAGACATTCTGCTATGTATTATCATTTATCTTATGGCATGAGAAAATAACCATCATAATTTCTGTTCATAATAATTTGCAAAGTGCCTTCTATAAGCCAAGTACTTTATGTTCATTATCTCTGATCCTCACAATAATCCTGTGAAATTAATTACCATTATTATGTTCATTTTACAGATGGAAGTACTACATAAAGCTCAGAAAAATAAGTAACTTGTCTGGGATCTCAGAGGTAATGGTGAACTTGGGATTTATCTTAGAATCAACATTTTTTTGGCCTGGAAATCCATGAGTTTTCCAATAAATCATATTACTTCCTTAAAATTGGAGCAGTATTCTAGGGAATAATATTATTATTCACAGCCGGGTGATTGGAGGACTGGAATAAATGTTTGGTTTGATATTTTCTTCTGACATGGTAAAAGGTCGCCAGTTCAGGTAAGGTCTTATAGGACACAGTTCATAAATCCTGCAGGTAGCTATGGTAACTGAAGAAAAACTAATTCCTTCTAATTGTTGTGATAACTGCATGCACTTCCACCCTCACTATTCTGTGTTCCCTTGGTGAGTATGTTTAACACATTTTTCGAGTCATAGGAACAGTATGTTCATAGCTCTTTATCAAATTCCTCAGGGCAAATTAATCCTACTTGGGTATAGGAAGATGAGCATACACTAATCTTAAAGTCCAGTGCTGATGCAGGCATCCATTCCCATCTGCACGCTGCAGCTTCTGCTGGCACACACATCTCAGAAGGGGAAGTCTGAAACCCCCACGTATAAACATACAATAATCCACAGGGGACACCAAGGCAGGCACCTCTGGTGTCGTCACATGACACTAAGTACTAGAAAAATGAGAGTAACTTTATGGTGTGCTTTCACACTGAAAAGTTATAGAATATCTAAATATTCACATGTATTTTTGTGGTTTTTGTTTTCTTAGAAATTAGAATTGTGAAATTATATTTTAAAGGATTTGGCCGTTAGCAAAACAGGGCCAGTTGCTCAAGTAATCAAATTGTACTATATGCCGTGAATACATCCTTAAATTCCTCTATCCAAGGCAAACAGAAGAAAAAAAAATGGAAATGACTGGGAATACTGTCAATCCAATTGAGTCAGAACACTGTGTATAGATAGGTCCTTTAAACATAAATTCCATCCTGGATACATCTATTACAGATTTAACTTCACAAGGAAGCTAAATTACTTATTTCATTATCAACCTACCCTGATTTAAATCTATGCATGTGAAAATCTGTTACTAATTTTAATTGCACTATTCTCTCTCTCCAGGATGCTGTTAAATTGGTTTGGTGAAATAGTAGTGAATCACATCAAAGTGGTGGGCTACATTTTATAATATATCTAAATAACTATCCCATTTTCCCAGCATGTTGCTATGCCTTTTAAGTATTAATATTATGACTCCGGTTTAGAAGAATGCAGCCTTTTTCTTCAAAATAAATTTTCTTGCTCTTTTAGTACTGTTAAAATTGGGCTGGATTTTAAGTGGCTAACGAGTAATAAAAGAGCAGTATCTGCTGCAGGGAACCACAAAAAACATGCTGGCGGGCTCATAAAATACGTTCATGCAAGTCACTCGCAGATACATCATTCTGCTACAGTAATGGTTTTTCCAAACTAAGTGGGCTCCCTTTTGTAGCTACACTTTATTATCTGGATTCTTATTTTCACTCTTACCCCTGGATCTTTAGAGGGAAGCATTTTCTCTCACATGCACATTTGTAAATTCCAAGAAGTGGTGAGGATCAAAAGGAAAGCAGCCCACTCATGAGTCACATCTGAAAACTCGCGCAAGCGCTGTCAGGGCTGTGCTTCTGTGACTTAAATTCTGTGCAGTGTTTCCGTTTCTCCAGCTAATGAAAAGGAGCCTTGAACTTTTCTTACATAAAAATTCAGCCCTTTGTTAAAAAGTTGCTAGATTCCTGGCATGTACATCCTAATAGGGACGCACTCTGTTCACATGGAAGATACCTGGTGTTTGAAGGACGGAGCCTAAATTCCAGACCTGCCCAAACTCTAATCCGGAAGCCTGGCTGCCTGGGAGAGTATGGCAATTCCCCAAATCTGTAGGGACTTTCATTTGAACAACTTGAAGGTTGTGAGTTTCATAAAGCACACTCTAGGAATAGCATAGGCAATGTTTCCAGGCACAACTGAACGAAAGGCTAGTTATAAAGCTAGAATGATAATGCAAATGAGGAGGGGGGCCTGAACTGACAGACTCTATGGAAATAGAGGGTAGGTGGTAAACTACCCAATAATTAGAACCAGCTAGATATGGGTGGCTTGGGAGAAGGGGAGACTAGGATGGCATCCGCTCATAAGACAGCACCACTGACGAACAGGAGGTGTAGGTTGAGGAAAGAGCATGCTCACATGCATATTTACCTCATTCAATCCAGAGAGATACAGAGTAAGAGCTTAGAAATATGGGTCTAGCATTTAGGTGAGAAATCAGCATAGTCAAGTAAATTTTAGAGTCTGGCAAAAGTTATTTCTTGAGCTCATCATTCACTCAGCAACCACTGAGTGAGACTCACTGAGTGTCTTGCACTTGCTGCAGTGCTGGGCTACAGCAAAACAGGAGTTCCTGCCCTGAGGAATAACGATGCATTTATCAGAGAGAAAGCAAAAACTACCATTTTTATGAGTTTATTCTACCCATCAGCACTGTGCAAAAGAATTTTTGTAATCACTTAATTTTTTTTAAGTTACTTAATTCTACAGGTGGTTGTTCGTGATGGAATAAGTATCATAGCTTCCAATTTACAGATAAGAAAATGGAGCCTCTAAAACTGTAAATAACTTTCTCCAAGTCCTGGACCTGGGTTCCATTTCAAACCTAGGTGCTTTAAATTGTAAAGCACTTAGCTCCTACAATATGCAGGACGAGGACAGAGGAGCCATAAGGAAGAGCGTGGGAAAGACTGCAATGCACGGGAGACCAGCAGAGGGTGAGGCCAGGGTAGGGAACATCAGGAGACTTAAATGGAAAGAGCATGAAGCCAGAAACCAGTGGAAGAAAGAGGCAGAGGAAGTTTAGGGAGGAGGAAGCTGGGGCAGTGCAGGGTGAAATGGTCCTAGAGGGGTCAGGCCACACACCATGCAGGGTCAGCTTTCCGGAAGTCAACAGCATGAACAAAGAGACAGCCCAGCACCGGAGCACTGATGGCAGATTGGAGAGTGGCAACAGTAATAGAGAGAACATAACTAATTTAATTGGAGAGAAATTGGGAAGTAAAGTAGAAATGTCAGCCCTTGGTAACAGGAGGAATTCTAGTCAAGATGATAGTTTAACTGGAATAATCCTGCTTTGTAAAGGTGTAGAGAAATTTCACTGTTCTTTTTATACAATTTTCAGTTACCGCTACCTTTTGTAAGAACTTTTCCTTTTCCTCCCCCAAAGTAATTGCTTTGTATAAAGACTGCTCACTTATAATGTCTTATCTACCAGAACTGCACCGATGCTTTGAGGAAACAAAGTAAACACTTGTAAAAATTAAGTATAGTTCACTTTCATTTCTTATCTGGCCTTTCTACAAGATACTTAAGATTATAACTCTGGTTCAAAAACTAACTCTAGCCAAAGCAAGTAGTTGAGGTCATGAATATCCCACTGCCATAATTACAGATGTTATAATCAAAAGTTGGTGCTGCTGGTGCCAACCACGCAAAGCTTCTGAGTCTTAGAACTGCTAAACATTATCAGATTAAAAACGATGTGTCTGATTGAAACCATGATTTGCCTAAAATGCTGAGTAAAATAAGATTGAAAACTAAGATTTCTGGCAGGAGTAAGCAGATCACAAGTGCTGCACGAGGAGGCTGGCCCCGCGCCTGGAATTTGATGAGCACTTGAGGCATCACCTTGATCTTCATCAGAGTATTCATTGTTGCTGAAAATTGACACTCACTTCATTTATCCATGTTTTGGGAAAATTGAAAAAACAGAACAACATCATAGTAATAATGATCAGCTTGATGTGTGTGTGTGTGTGTGTGTGTGTTTACCTTTTGTTTGAAAAATCATCAAGTTTCATTAAATAGCACATCTATTATTTTAGGTTAAATTATTAAGAAATATTACTTAATTTAATTTTATAAATACTTTGTCCAAAAATATTGTCCCCTATAATGGATATATTAGCTACAGTTCATGCCAGAACAGTGAAAGGAGAGATAGGAAAGTGCTAATTTAATTGTGATACTATTGCTCTGGTAAATGCGGACCCAGATAGCAAAGCCAGCAAACAATGGCAGAATCTTTAAAATCAGATATTTTTCAACAAATATTTGTGCTCTAAAGCTCTACAATAGTAGCCCTGGTGGAAGGTTATCCTTTCCTGGGCATGTTATCTGCAAGGCTGGCAGAAAACTCCCGGGTGTGTTTCCAGGGATCTCCATGCCCCAACGCCGCTTCCTCCAGGAAGTGCTCGCCTGCCTCTCAAGCTGGCTGACCTGAGCGGAGTGCAGAGAGGACAATGTCTGTCACGTGGCAGCCTGTCAAATGATACCCCAGGGCTGTAATGTGCTTGGTAGGCTAAGGCCACAAAGTTAGTATTTAAACAACAAAAATACAAAGCTTTTATAAGTTATAATCCTCTGGGGGGAAACAATAATCTACCTATCATATCAATGTTAGTTCCTCCTATTCTGGTGAATGATTATAAAAGTCTACTTATTAAGCTTCTAAAATACCAGAGCACATTTTTGAAGTAGGTAATTCCAATCCATCCCATTTAATAATCTCCCAATCTCTCTCTCTCTCTCTCTCTCTCTCTCTCTCTCTCTCTCTCTCTCTCTCTCTCTCTCTCCTTTTATTTTAACTGTTGAGTACCTTATTCATACTATGTTGTTCGTGACTGAAAAGTCCATCCTCACCAGATAAAATTACTCTTTTTCTTATCTTTTTCTTGTCTGTTCTCTCAGATCATTTTGCATAAGTCTTTTGTGGTAGACAGCTTTGGCATGCCTCCGCACCACCCTTTCCTTTATTGGAGGAATCATTCATTCTCCAGCTGCTGTGAGTGTTATTGACACTTATTTAGCTCTGTAACCTTTTCCAGCCACTGGGAGTCAAGTCTGAAAATGGCTGGGAGGTCACACTCAGTGGTGCGAGGAGAGGGAGAAGGTAGATGGACAAGCCAATGACTAACTTTTCTGGGGTACAAAAGGTAAACCCCTTTGTTCAACTCTATGGAGATTTCTTATTTCAGAGCCCCTCCCACCCAGACAGACTGAGACTGTCCTTCCCCTGTCCTGTTCTGGCTTCCCTCACTCCCACATAGATTTCCTGAGAGCACCCTTTCTCTGTATCACTTGCACAAGAATCCCATCTCGACCTCTGCTTCCAGAGAACCAGATTTAAGATACCTCTGCTAAAGCCCTTGCCATTTTGTAACTTGTATAGTTCTATAGCTATTGCTGCATGAATAATAATTTCACTATATTCCCCATCTATTGGGATATTTTTAATAGGTATAATGACAAGATAAAGACATGAAAACATGAATAAAGCTTTTTGGCATTGAAGGTGATTCCCTTATACATCAGAGGCCATTATTAAGTCATGGTCATGGGCTGGCACCTGCTTTGCCTTAATCCATTCCAAACACCCTGGATACTTTTCACATTTCCCCAGAGTTTCCCTAAATAATTATCTGAGTCAAGAACTTAAAGCTGCTAGATGATATAGGTTAATAATTTTTAACTCTTCAAAGTCAAGTCATCTATTTGCATTTCTCTGTATCCAAATGTCTACGTTTAGTGTTCCCTCAAAAGAGAGGATTTTAACAAAGTCATTTTGAGTGTGGGTTCAAGACCCCGGGCTGGAATCTGGTGGACTAAACTGAAGCAAATCTGTAAACCATAGAAAAGAGCTCATGTTTTAAAGTTAAAAAAAAAAAGTATAGGGTAAAAGAGAAACACAGAAATCCACAAGAAAATATCAAAGACAAAGCCAATTATGCAGCAATGAAGAGGACATGAGCTTCAGGCAAACGCAAGAACAGAGGCTTCTCCCACATTAAAGACTTGTTAATTTTACATATGTATGTCTTACCATGTTATTACTTTTTGGTTGTTATTGTTAATCATTACCTGAGGATATCTGCTCCACTGAATTTTAGAGAGAGAGGGAGGGAGGGAAGAAGGGAGAGGGGAAAAGGAAAGATGGGGAGAGAGAAAGAAAGAGAAAGAGGGAAACATCAATGTGAGAGAAACACATCAGTTGGTTGCCTCCAGCAAGCCCCCCTGCTGGGGCTGGGTTCGAACCTGAAACCCAAGTACGTGTCCTTGACTGAGATTAAAACCCGTACCCCTTTGGGGCATGGGCTAATGCTTAACCATCGAGCTACGCTGGCAATGGCACCATATTATTACTTTTATTTACAAAATATATTGTAAAATCTGGAAATGCGTGAAATGGTTTAACCTACTCAACAGATTTTGGGGTTTTGGGTGCATTTATTTTTTATTTCAGAGAGAGGAAGGGAGAGGCACAGAGGAATAGAAACATCAATGATGAGAGAGAGAATCATTGATCGGCTGCCTCCTATATGTCCCCTAGTGGGGATCAAGCCCACAACCTGGGCATGTGCCCTGACTGAGAATTGAACCATGACCCCCTGGTTGACACTCAACCACTGAGTTACACTGGCTGGGCTTTACAAAATATTGTACATCTCATACACTTATGAAGGAAGGAGTCTGAACTAAAGAAGAAATCATGCAGATCTGTGTCTATTAAGAGAGATGCAAAGTTCTTCAACAAAATATTAGCAAACCCTATTCAACAACCATTAAAAAGATATACCATTATCAAGTGGGTTTTATCCTGGCGATGCAAGGATGGTTCAACATCCATAAATTAATCATTGTGATATATTCTACATTAACAAAATGAGGGATAAAAATCATATGATCATCTAAAAAGTAGCAGAAAAAGAATCTGACAAAATTCAACATCCTTTCATGATAAAAACATCACAACACACTGGGTATAGAAAAATGTACTTTAACTTAATAAAGACCATGTGACAAGTCCACAGATAACATTATGTTATGCATAGAAAACCCTAAAGATTCCACCAAGAAACTATAAGAACTATACAAATTCAGTAAATTCTGAGGATACTAAATGAATATTTAAAAAATTAGTAGTGTTTCTTACACTAATAAACATCAGAAAAGGAAGTTAATGATATCAATTACAATAATATAAAAATACTTAGAAAATAAATTTAACCAAGGAGGTAAAAGATCTACTAGTATACATTAAAAACTGTAAAACAGTGATGAAAGGATTTGAGGAAAATACAAATAAATAGAAAGATATTCCATGCTCATGGGTTGGAGGAATTAATATTGTTAAAAAAATGCCTATACTTATGCAAAGAAGCCTACAGATTCAATGTAATCACTATCAAAATTCCAGTGGCATTTTTCACAGAAATAGCACAAACAATCCTTAAATTCTATGGACCCTCAAAGGACCACAAATAGCCAAAGCAATAATAAGAAAGAAGGACAAAGCTGGAGGCGTCATACTTCTCAAACTCTATTACACAGCTATAGTAATAAAAACAATATGATATTGACATAAAAAGAGAAGCATAAATTGATGGAATAAAATCTAGAGAGCAGAAATAAACCCATACATATATGGTCAATTATATGTAACAAAGTTCCCAAGATTATACAATGAGAAAATTGGACAGCCACATTATAAAGGTAAAAACAAAACAACACCAACAAAAAAACACCTCAAAAATAAACTCAAAATGGCTTAACAACGTGAACATTGAATCTTGAAAACATGAAACTCCTAGAAGAAAATATAATGGGTAAGCTCCTTGATATTGGTCAATGGTGATATGTGTTGTTTTTTAATTTGATGCCAAAAGCAAACATAAACAAGTGAGACTCATCAAACTAAAAAGCTTCTTCAGAGCAATGATTAATATTAATAAAAGGAAAAGTCAACCTATAACTTGGGAGAAGATATTTGCAAATCACATATCACAAAATATACAAGGAACTCATGTAACTCAATAGCCAAAAAACCACCCAATTGTAAAATGTGTAAAGGACCTAAATAGACATTTTTGCCAAGAAAGTAAACAGGCCAACAGGTAAATGAAAAGGTGCTCAACATCACCAATCAGCAGAGGAATGTAAATCCAAACAGAAATGAGATATCACATCACACTTGTTAGGATATCTATTATCAAAAAGATAAGAGGGCCTGGCCTGTATGGCTCAATTGGATGAATGTCATCTCATGCACCAAGAAGTCACTGGTTCAGTTCCTGGTCAGGGCACATGCCCAGGGTGCAGGCTCAGTCCCCAGTAGGGGCATGCAGGAGGAAGCCTACTGATATTTCTCTCTCATCAAAGTTTCTATATCCCACTCCCTCTCCCTTCCTCTCTCTCTAAAATAAATAAAAACATATTTTTATAAAAGATAAGAGATAACAAATGCTGATGAGGAAATAGAAAAAAGAGAACTCTTGTTTTCTGTTGGTGAGAAGGTAAACTGTCAAATGTCAAACAGTATGGAGGTTCCTGGAGAAGTTAAAAAACAGAACTAACATAGGATTTGGCAATCCCATTTCTTGGAATACATACAAAGGAAACGAAACCATTATCTCAAAGAGATATCTGTACTATCATGTTCATTATAATCACAGCAGCCAATGTATGGAAACAACCTAAGTATCAATCAATGAATAAAAGAATAAAGAAAATGTGATACAGGCACACAATAGGAGGTAATATATAACTTGAGTGAACAAATAAATAACAAATTCTTTACAGCTATGAAAAAAAGTGGATTAAGAATGACTGACTAGAGTATATAAGCACAGAGAGTGACCAAGAATCGTAAAATACAAGTTTGCTCCCTTCATCGCAATGTGCCCAACACTGGGCTCTGTTTTTTGTGGAATTAAAATGAATTATAAATGCAGATTCTGGCCTCAAGAAACTTGCAATCCTATTTGAGGTGATTATAATTTAGTCAGTAGGATATAATTATCCTATCTAATAAGAGACAAACATGGTAATTGACCATACCTTTGCTACACCTCCCATTGGCTAATCAGTGCAATATGCAAATTAACCGCCAACAAAGATGGTGGCTAATTTGCATACCACAGGCAGGGTGGGTCAGCGCCATCCCGCCTGCCCTGCAGTCATCCGGGCCTGCTATATGCGACCCAGGGTGGCGGGCATCCTGTGTACAACCCGACCTGGGGCCACCAGGCGGTGCAGCAGCGATTGGCCAGCCCGCCCGGCCGCCATCCGGGCATCCCGTGTGCGACCCAACCCAGGGCGGCCGGGCAGGGCAGCATGGCTCCTCTGTCACCCCAACTTCCTCATCACAGCTCCCTTGGGGGCCTAAGCCTTTAGTTGGACATCCCCAAGGGCTCCCTGGCTGCCAGAAGGATGTCTGACTGCAAGCTTAGGCCTGATCCCCCAGGGAGTGGGCGTAAGTCGACAGGTGGACATCCCCCAAGGGGTCCTGGACTGTAAATGGGTGCAGGCCGGGCTGAGGGACACCCCCGCCCGAGTGCACAGATTTTTGTGCACCGGGCCTCTAGTTTAAATATAAAAAGAAAATTAACAATTTTTTCCACCTTAAATTACTTTGTTATTTTTTATTTAGTGAGACAAACTCCAGAAGAATATGTCAATAAATTCTATTTTACCTTCCTGAAGGAGAATGTTGGCTTATAAAGGCATATAAAAAAGCTCAATTTCATGGTTGAGATTTCATAAGCATTTGTAGCATCTACAAAATCCTTCAACTCATACCAACTCAGCTCCTTCCCTGTTCTTAATACTCTTTTCTACATTTTGATGACAGAAAGGACAGCAGTTGTCTACAGTCCTCTCATAAGTCAAGACCTTTAAATGCTGGTGACACTGTAGCTCATTAAAGTTCAAAAATATTCTATCTATCCATATATATTCGCTTATATTCTCATTTGTACATTTATGTAGTAAAATTCGCACCATAAAATATATAGAAAGTACAATGGGCTGGAAGCACTATCTTCTAGTATTCTTAATACCCCAAGAATAGCCTGACCTTGGTATGCTCAGATTCCCCAAAGTCTTAAAATTATACAATGTAAACTGTGGCATTTATTTTATTCCATATGCTTTAAAATGCAACCATTGATTTTTTTAAAGCCTTTGGGCAATATACAATAGCAGATTTCATAAACTACAGGGTAAAAATGACAAAGTCATAATAACAAATGTCAAGCTGGCAATTACCCATCCCAAACAATTCTTTGTCTTCCCAAGTCAGATATTATAAATGTCTCTTTTGGAGAGAGAGAGAGAATGAGAGAGAGTTTTTAAACCTTTCAATTCTCCTAATGGTCCTCTGATATTTATCTCTATTGATGGTCAATAAGACATGTTAACAATACCCAGAGTATGAATGCAAATCTCTATGGGGGCTAAAGTACCAAGGGTGTGTTACACACAAGAGTGCATTAACAGTGTCTTGCAGAAATATTTGAAATTTGCTCTGGGCATCCTTCAAAAGCACATTACATAGGGAAATAAAAGGTCTACCAGGGGTGGGGAACCTTTTTTCTGCCAAGGGCCATTTGGATACTTATAACATCATTAGTGAGCCATAAAAAATTATCAACTTAACAATAAGCCTGCTGTATTTGGTCAAACATTTAATTAACTCACCACTAATGCCTTGGCAGGGCCAGGTCAAATGATTTCTAGAGCTTATATGGCTGGTGGGCTGGATGCTCCCCACCCCTTGTCTAGATATACCTTTTTTAGGCATTGGCCAAATGACCTTGATCATATCACTCAGTCTCCATGACCAATCACTCAGTTTTCTCATACCATCTGTAAAGTGAGGTGACTGGGCCAGATGCATATTAGACACACAGTTACATATCATATATATGGAAAACATTCATTAAGTTGTAGTTGCTTTTTTTAGTTGTTTTTGGTTCATCTCTGAATTTTTCTGAAGCAATAAAATAGCAATTTTATCTGAGATGGAAAATCACTGTTGTCTTAGTGTTGAGGACTCTTATGAGTAGGTTTTGGTATAGAACTTAGTACCTGGACCAATTACCCTCTCAGTCTGAATTATCCATTTAATTCACCTGCAAAGTAAGGGCAGTTTTGACCTAGCGATTCATGTTTTCAGGTATACAAAGTTATTGAAGTGGTCCTGGCATTCACAGATTAATACATATCCTGACACTGGTGTCTATCAGATTGTTTTTTAATAAAGGAAACTGCATTTACTGGTAACTCCTCCTTTATTCACATAGTTTTAGACAGGTAGGCCTTTTTAATTTCAGATTAATTTCAGAGTGAAAAACAAGCTTCAAGAATGGGGAATATAATGGCTTCACAGAAAAGGCTTCACATTTGTAAAAAACTCCCCAACATTAGGCTCTGAATTACATAATTAACTTTAAGGAACAGGCTAAGTAAATATACGTGTGTATATGTGTGTATGCACATCTCTAAAATGTAATACTCTTTAAATGCCAGTTATAAAGAAAATAATTGAGAATGTCAAACAACATAATCTAATGACAGGCAATCATAAAACCAACATACTAGTATATAATTCTACTTTTAAAATACTAATTAATTATTTCAATTAGAAAAAATTAATGGAGTTGCAGAATATAGTGGTTACAAATTTGGGCTCTGAAGCCACACTGCTCAAGTTTATACCCTGGCTCCACAATTCATGTTTGGTGAGTTATTAATTTCTCTATCTCAATTTCTCAAGTATAGAAAAAACAGTGCTTCCATACTAGAACTGTTGTGAGAATTGAGTGAACACATGCTATGCACCTAAAACAAAGTTGGCTTGGTAAATGTTAGCTTTTGCTTTGCTATTATAACTTGAAAAATTATTTTAATGTTTTGCTCTTAGAAAATATCAGAGAAAAGCTTAAATTCATTACCACGTATAAAAAGATTGTGACATCTATGGGTAGAAAGTATATTATAAAAGACTAAAGGCCTGGTGCACAAAAATTTGTGCACTCGGGGGGTCCCTCAGCCCGGCCTATGCACTCTTGCAGTGTGAGACCCCTCGGAGGATGTCCACCCCAGTGGGGACCCTCACCCCTTGGAGGTTTGGCCAGCCTGGGTGAGGGGCTGAAGGCTGTTTTCAGGCTGGCCACACCTCCTTTAGGGTGGGGGGTCCCCACTGGGGTGCCTGGCCAGTCTGGGTGAGGGGCTGAGGGCCATTTTCAGGCTGGCCAAGCACCCTGGTGACGTAAGCTCCCAGCCCCTCGTTGTTTTTTTTTTGTTTGTTTGTTTTTTTAATTCTGGGACTTATTTACCTTCTATAATTGAAACTTTATTGCCTTTAGTGGAGGCCTGTGGAAAGCTTAGATTCCTCCATCGCCAGGGGCAACCCACTCCTGCTCCCTCCAGCTCTGTGGCCACAGCTGGCTTGAAACAGGTATTTGTTTACCTTCTATAATTGAAACTTTGTTGCTTTCAGTGGAGCTCAGAGCCGGGCCATGGCAAGCGGGGAACCTTGGCTTCCTCCATCACTGGAGCAAGCAAGCCTCCTGCTCACTCCAGCTCCGTGGCTGCCGGCTGCCATCTTGGTTGGGTAAATTTGCATATAGTCACTCTGATTGGCTGGTGGGCGTAGCTTAAGGCATAGCGAAGGTATGGTCAATTTGCATGTTTGTCTTTTATTAGTATAGGATGAGGAAATTATGACTCCATAAGAAAACTCTACAGAGCAGTCAATGTTACTAAAAAACTGGAAAGTAAGTAATGTCAACTCCCATACTTATTAAATCTACTTTATAGTGCTTTAAATAAGGCCAGGCCATAGTTTAGTGACAGAAGTTTAGGGTTACAGTTCAGAAACCAGAAATCAGAACTCTTAGGATAACCCTGGCGTCCACCTAGAGATGGCCCTTGTTGCTACCTTTCCCTCACAGATGCTGCTATGGGGCTGGGCATGGGTGCATCTCTCCCCATCAGAGAGGTTCCTTTGAAATAGGCAGTAGAGAAGTATTCTGATTTCTAGACAGCCACCAGAGATTGAGAGAGGGCTCCTCATTAGTGATAGTGGTGGTGATGGTGATAGTTGTGGTGGTGGTGGTGGTGATGATGAAGATGATGGTGATGGTGACAGTAATTATGTAAGTGGTGGTGGTGGTGGTGGTGGTGGTGACAGTGGTGGTAAAGGTGATGGTGGTGGTGGTGACGGTGGTGGTAGTAATGATGATGGTAGCTAGAAGAGCCCTTACTCCATACCTGCCATTTTACTAAACTCTGTCATATTAACTCTAAAAATATGACCAATAATTGAGAGGAACTTGTGGGAAAACCCCTGGGAACAAGGGAGGAATTGTAGAAGTTAGGACAAGTCTATATACTATATTTGGAAGCCTTAGAATCTGGGCCTCTGAGGGACTCCCACAAAAAGAGACCAGAAAGCCCTGATGAAGTGGAAGCACAGGGCAGGCCAGTGTCGGGGCAGAATGCTGGTAAATGGAGAAGGAGGAAATGAACATTTGTGGAGCACCTTCTATCAATCATCCGTCCTGTGTGAAAGGATTTTGCCAAAAAAAAAAAAAAAAAAAGGAGTCGAAGACTCCAGCTCAGTAAGACACAAATTACACAAATTGTATCTATTTCACAAATATTCCCATTATCCTTCCAGACACTAACTCTTCTAATTGGATCTCTTTCTTCTAGTTAAATCATACCTGTGTGTGTGTGCGTGTGTGTGTGTGTGTGTGTGTGTAGGCCATTAATAATTCAAATAACATCATAGTATATAACATTAAATGGAAGTATTTTGGTTTATTTTCTTTAAAAACATCTTTCTCATCTTCATTTTCAAATCAGTTATATTTTCATATCAGTCTTTAATAAGCCACTCCATTAGTTTCATTAAATCTTTTTACTACTATCTCTAAAATCTTCCCTATAGTTTTCTTGAGATATTTCCTTTATAAATCAAAAGAACCTTTTCACTGAGTTCATGATCTGTATAGTTTTTAAAAATTCTGTAACAAAATGCCCCTTAACGACTGTGGAAAGTGAGAATGGGCAATGTTATACTGTTATTAAATATGTCCAAGGTAACAATTTTAACATTCCATTGTGATTTGATTGAAATCACTTAAATTGTGTGCCCACCTAATTTCAATGAATCAAGGTGAAAATATGACCTTTTAGGTCCTGGCATGCTGCTCAATCAATCAACTTTATCATGCTCTGCATGTAATCCATCTGGTTGTATATTGAACTTGAAGGAAATCCAAATAGTGTACAAAGTAGGATTATACTTGCTACACTTGTATTTCTTGGTTTACGAGGCACTGGGAGTCTTCACAATTTAACTATGAGACAAACACACATATTTAGGCAAAATGTTTCTCCTCGGATTAATTCCTAATTACAATATTTAGGATGATAACAGCGGAGGTAGAAACACCAGCACTGTAAAGGTCTTAACCCATGCTGCTTTCTAAAAGGAAAGCTGCCTTTCTTCAGCTTGTTAAAAACTGTTCTCTTTACTTACATCTTTGGGATACATCTGGCTTAGAACAGAGCAGTGGAGAGAGTAATTTTTAAAGCCAATCCATTCTCTTTCTGTCAAACTACTAGCAGGTAGTTTATTTTAAACTCCAGACGATCTGAACCTTCTGCTTCATTGCCTTTTAGGAAATGCTGCACACTTCTAAACCTTCTCCCCTGCTCTTGGCAAGCAAGGAGTCTTCATGATTGTTGTTAAGCCCAAGAGCCAAGAATTCCTATAATAAGATAGATGCCACCACTATTTCCCAGCATTGCTTTAGGATAAAATGATGTCTGAATTTCAAACTCCATTACTTTAGAATAGAAATAAAACTACCTAACTTCTTACATGGAAAAAATATACTGGAGGAAAATTACTTTGACACATAAAAGTTATGTCAAACTTAGTATTATGATGATCTGAAATAGTAACCTGCCACTTCCTTACTAGATATAGATACTGAATACCTAAAAAGTGTCAACATTCCACCTTTTGTGTTATTATACTGCAGAAGATGCTTATATGCAATTTAAAAACTGTAAAGAGTGTGCATATAAAAATAAACATATTTTTTACTGGTGCTATTGCTCTTTTGAAGAGTTACTGTCTTAAATACATGTTACAATGAATCTAGACACTAGACACTTGGAGTTACTGTTTGTCTAATATAATGTTTGCCTAATATAATGTTTGTCTCCAATTCCTAACACCAATCAGAATGGTTGATAGGCAGTGTCCCCAAAACCCCATCGAGCAAGGAGCAAGGAAATTTTAAAATAAAAGTTTACAGAGCTGGGTTTTCTTCAAATGAATATTCCATTTGACTAAATTCAATTAGCACAATACTTTACAGAGCAAATATGATCAATTCAGGGAGAGGACTGAAGAAGGCAGCCGACCAAGAATCATCAGGAAAGCTGCACTGGGTGAGCACCTTTGATGAGGCTCCGTGAAGAATCGCTAGCGCCAGGGCAGAGGGAAAAAGGCAGGATGGTGTTCCAAGTGGGATGAGAAATATGAGGAAAGGGACTGAGGAGCCTGATGGCAGATGCATTTGTATTATTTTTTTTTCTTTTCTTATAAAAGGACTTAGACTATCCACCCTCTGAGGATAAAATTGAGCGATGGGTGTCAAAACACTTAAAACTCTTAAAGGGCTCTATGAGCATATATAGACATAGGGTTATCATAGTAAGTAAACATGAACTGATCTCACTCCACAGGCAAGTATAGCTGTTGTAGGCTTTTGAAAAGAAAAAAAATGACCTCCACCCAAAGAAACAAGGAAATTGGTTAGGATTATAATCCAAGGAGGGAGAGGTTAGAGCAGCCATGGGCAAACTATGGCCCACGGGCCGGATCCGGCCCATTTGAAATGAATAAAATTAAAAAAAAAAAAAAAAGACCGTACCCTTTTATGTAATGACTAGTGGCCCGGTGCACGAAATTCATGCATGGGGGAGGGTGTGTTCCTCAACCTGGCCTGCACCCTCTCCAATTTGGGACCCCTCGAAAAATGTCCTTCCAGTTTACAGGGATTGGGCCTAAACCAGTAGTTGGACATCCCTCTCCTAATCCGGGACTGCTCTGCCCACACTGCAGCCGCCGCTACTGCCTCAGCCACTGCCTGCCCAAGATCCATGGCTGTGGGGAGAGGGCCCGCGCCCACACCCCACAGAGAATCAGCTGGGAGGGAGTGCTGTACGCTGGCAGTGGGGCCAAGGACTGGTCCCTGGACCCCGCCAAGTGGGCCCAGCTGCTGAGGAGCCTGGATAAGAAGCTGGGCGAGCTAAGCAGCCAGAGGAGGAGCAAAAGGATGGAGAATGAGATGTGAGCTGGCCCTCACACCCTCCGGCCTTGTCTTTGCAAATGCAGGTGGGGGCAGGCAAGCGGCTGTCCCTGGTGCTTTCTGTGCCTTATAGCTGCTCCGGTGATGTGACCAGGACTGCATGAGCAAGCCAGGGGCCTCTGGGAGGGGGTGGGTCCTCGGGCCCAGCATGCCATGCCTTGCGCTGGGGTGGGGGCGGGCTGCAGTGGCTGTTCTCTGGACCTTCTGGGGAGAGCCACCCCAGGTATCAGTTTTGCTGGCACCAGGGTCCCCTGGGGCTCTCCGAGGTCCCTCGCCAACTGCCTTAAGAGAACCTTTAAGAGAGGTTCCGGGAGTCCGGGTTGCAGCCTGGCCTGCGCCCCGCCCTCCCGCCCTTCAATTGCCATGGTGGGGGTCCGTGGTTGCTGCCTGGCCTGCAACACGGCCCTCCTGCCCTCCGATCACCATGGAGGGGGTCCGGGGTTGCTGCCTGGACTGCAACACGCCCTCCTGCCCTCCGATCACCATGGAGGGGGTCCGGGGTTGCTGCCCGGACTGCAACACGCCCTCCTGCCCTCCGATCACCATGGCGGGTCCGGGGTTGCTGCCTGGCCTGCGCACCGCCCTCCTGCCCTTTGATTGCCATGGTGGGGGTCCGGGGTTGCTGCCTGGCCTGCGCCCAGCCCTCCCGCCCTCTGATTGCCATGGTGATCAGGGCCGCAGGCCAGCCGGCAACCCCAGCTTTCCCATGGCGATCACCCGCTGGGGGGTGAGGAAAGGCAGCCGTTGCCCACCCCCCAACTCTTGCCTGCTGCCTGGGTTGCCTCTTGCCTGCTGCCTGGGTTGCCGGTCACCATTCTTCAGTCCTTCCCCTTTCACCTCTCATCATTGCGAGTATGCAAATTAACCGCCATCTTTGTTGGCTGTTACCGCCATCTTGGCTGTCAGTTGATTTGCATATCTCGCTGATTAGCCAGTGGGAAGCGTAGCGGTCGTACGCCAATTACCATGTTTCTGTTTTATTAGATAGGATATTTACTTTGAATTTATATTAGTTCACACAAACACTCCATCCATGCTTTTGTTCCGGCCCTCTTGTCCAGTTTAAGAACCCATTGTGGCCCTCGAGTCAAAAAGTTTGCCCACCCCTGGGTTAGAGAGATTAGATGAACATTTGGCATGCACAGACAGAAAGGAGGAGGGCCAAGGCTAACTGTTATTCATGGGAAACACAGAACAATAAAACTGAAATGTGATGTAAAAAATATCAATCAAAAGTTTAGATGACACAGAGAATGATCTGTTAATGATGATTCTCAAATTTCAAGTCTACGTGATTTAAATAGTGGCAAAACACTGAAGAAACAATTGAATTTAGGAGAAAAGGTAAATTGAATTTGAGTCCTGCTGCTCAGTATACAAGTGTGGGTTAGATTTATCATAAAGTCAGGGCTAGATGGAGACTGATACAGAATAACAGGGACAACTTGAACTTTGGCTCTTGAGAAAATAAAACTTGACATAGTAGAAGATGTTTCTTCTTTTTTTCTTCTTCTCCAAATTAGAGAAACCCTGTTTTTAACTTTGAGTCATTTCAACTCACAAATTCAGAGACTTGTAAACATGAAGCTCAATCCCACCCTCTAGCCAGAGGGAAGGGGAGGGAAGAAAATTCATTCTTATATTTGTGGCTCAAAAAAAAAAGTTGTAATATTGAGCTTGGAACACACAGAATCAGCTATATACTTCTTGCTACTCTAACACATAATAACAGCTCAGTCCAGGTTACTGTTTGTTTGTTTGTTTATGTATTTATTTATTTTATTTTATTATTTTAGTTAATTTAAGTGTATGCCAACAAATTATAACTAGATATACAAAAATCTAAGTTCAATCTGTCAAGGTAGAAACACAGGATGTAAGGATCCCATCACATAAAAAAAGAAAGGTTAGTGCCCTAGCTGGTATGACTAAGTGAATAGAGTGTCGGCCTGTGGACTGAAGGGTCCCAGGTTCAATTCCAGTCAAGGGCACATGCCCAGGATTCGGGCTCCATCCCCAGTGGGGGGCGTGCAGGAGGCAGCCAATCAATGATTCTCTCTCATCATTGATGTTTCTATCTCTCTCTCCCTTTCTCTTCCTCTCTGAAATCAATAAGAAATATTAAAAAAAGAAAGGTTATTCCTTTTAGAAAAGCAGTGGTTGGGATAAAGCGATGCAAAAGTCTGAAATGTTCCCTTACTATTCTGTGCTTTCTCCCCTTTTCTCCCATGTCTCACTGAGTCACATAGATTCACTTGGTTTTGTGCTTAATTAGGTTGCTGCTGCTTCTTATTTTTAAAATTTTTTATTTATAATTAAGAGGAGCTTCTTATTCTAAATCATTGCATTTTAAAACCAATACACAGTTGTGGTTAAATTTGGTTTTATCTGAATATTTTTAACATTTGGCACAAGCCCCATGAATCTGTCAGGTCCATAGACAAGGTTCCATGACCTGATTTATGTCTTCCTTCCCACTTCATAGTTTGATTCTTCCCTTTAAAGATAAAATATTGTCTTTTATAATGTTTATATTTACCATATTTCTCTCCCCAAAATATTTCATGAGTGTTGCCTATCACCTGTGTTCCTTAACATGAATTATCAGGATGACTGTGATTCACAGTCTGATCCTTCCCTTTAAAGATAAAATAAATAAAAATAAAATATTGTTTTTATATTATTTACCATATTTCCCCCCCCCAAATATTTCATGAGTGTTCTCTATCACCTGTGTTCCTTAACATGAATTATCAGGGTGACTGTGAATATTAAGTAAGAATATAATTCATACTTGTGCATTGCCTATTTCATCTGTTTAAGAAATAGCTAGCAGGAATAAAAAGAAGCACTTATGGATATTTTTCAAAGTAAACTTTGGTAAGGATCATATTTCTCTATCATGGGTGAGCCAAGGATCTGGTGGGTAGTTTAATTTGAGAACCATTTTATGAATTGGAAAATTAGGAATGAGGGTTATTGCTGATTTATATTGTACACTCTTCTACGAAGCAAAAAATTAAATGTGAAGAAAGGAGATAAAGTCAGTATCAGTGTCCAGAAGAGATTGAACTAGAAATCTTCAGGCTCAAACTCTGAGCTGGGAGGTTGAAAGACAATATTCACCACTAACTGATAGGAAAACCAGGTCTCATGCTGCAGGCAATATTTTCCTGACTATAACAGATATTTAAGAGAAAGAAGGGTGGGTATTTTCATTCATTCAAACAAGACTTAACTGAAAGATTTATAAGTGAGATAGAGAGGAAACATAAGGGATGACCCATGAAGGCAATGGATATGAGATGAGAAGAGGTCAAAATACCCTTTTATGATCAGGTTAGGTTCTCTGAATACTCGCAACATAGAAGCAATTAACTGTATACATTTCATATCAATGCAGAGTGCAGTTTTAATCAACCATTCAGGAAATTTTTCATTCTCAGTTTCTCATATTTCCACCTACATTAGCTTCACCCATATGGGAAGGACAAAGGGCCAGATGTAGAAGCTAGTTCTAAAACATAAAACCGCATCTACCTTAATTTGCTACCACTTCTGAAGAACATACATACAGCTTCACTTTCTTAATTTCCTAAGTACCTTAACAACAGCAAAAATAAAATACTGAGCTGATCTAAATTTGCTTGCCGCTCCCAAGAATTGCCAATCAAAACATGATCCATATTTCTGCTGAAATTAGGAAGTCCTAACGATGTGGCTACATTTCCCAGGGTATAATCTCCCTAACAAACCTGCCAGAATGAAATCAAGCAAAATGCAGTCCAAAGCGACTTTTTCATGATCACTGGCATGTACTCTATCCTTGAAAACATGGCATTTCTCCTTCATAATCTAACAGAAAAAAATAAATAAAAGGTTATGGCACTTTTCTTTTGGGGAGCATGCAAATGAGAGGCTTCTTCAATTGCGATAAGCCGTGTTTCCCTGGAGTGACTGGTAGATGGGAGACTGCAGGAAAGAGCCACACTTGGTAGTAATGAACAGAGGATGTCTTGAGACCTTAGCCCAGTGGTTCTCAACCTTGGCTGCGCGTTAGAATCACCTGGGAATCTTTTTAAAATCCTGATTTCTGGGCCTCATCCTCCGGAAATTCTGTTTCTTTTTTATGGGGTGGGGCCACAACATTAGTAACAAAGAGACAGATTTTCCGGAGGATGAGGCCCAGAAATCAGGATTTTAAAAAGATTCCCAGGTGATTCTAATGTGCAGCCAAGGTTAAGAACCACTGCCTTAGACGTTCCTCACACCACTTGATATTTTCAAAATTAATCTGCTCCCATGGCATATGTTACTCTTCGTTTGAACAAAATGCAATCCCACCAGCACACCTTTAGTCAGACACAGCATTAGCGAACTAAGGAATAAAGTTAAGCCCTTAGATTTAATGGATACAAATGTTTTACCAGCAGTGACATATTTTAGGTCTGTCTTACAGCTCAGAGACTTAGTTCAGTACTGTGGTGGAGTAAGGCCAGAGGGAGAGAAAGCTGAAATTACAAAGGAGTTAAATTACAATTAACTGAGGGAGTAAGGGCCAAGGTCTAGGGAACACAGGAGTTAATGTGATAAAATAGGAGTTGGGGTACCGCTTCCCCCAAGTCTGAAGAAAAGAGAGGAGGGTTAGTGTAGACAGGGATCACTCACAGGTGTGGATGCAGGAAGCGGGAGAAGTTCATGTCTGGCCCCTCAGTCTCTGGGAGGGGGTGGAAAGAGGGAGGTCATTCTTCAGGGTAGAAGAGGAGTGGAGCCCAAGAGGATTAGGGGCTGAGGAAAGAGGTCATATTTGGGGCAATGCCCGGCAGGAAAAGGGAGAACGCTGGCTAGGAACATATGAAAGGGGTGTAGCCCTGAGATACAAACCAATGTTTGAGACTGCATTTGAGGAGAAATCCATCTAGGAACTTAAATCAGCCTTCCACCCTGTGTCGCCTTACCTGCTAGGGACCTGCTTTCCTGCCTGTAAAGTGAGGACAATGACCACACGACCTAGAGACTTCAAGGTTTCCATCTTTTCACATCTTCCCATTTCACTCATCCTTTCAAAACACAATCTAGAGAGTACCCGAGTTGAAAACAGTACTGACATGAAAATTATGCCAGAAAAAATAAAGCCAAGGTTATTGCATAATGAACTAATATTCCAGTTCAAATTAAGTTGTATTTAATTCTGAAGGAAATAAAGTTAAGATAAACATTCAGATGAGAAGTAGGGAGTTGGAGCTTATTTAGCTCCAGGTTTGTGCAATTTTTTAAAACAAACAAAATTATAATGGCCAGTATAAAGCCAACAAGATGAATCTATTTTGAAAGGGTCTCCCTAGATTACATCCTAATTTATCACAAAAATAAGAGCAAACTGAAACTGATAATACCTGGGATAGATCTTAAAACCTAATTAGTGGAATTATTAGCAATTCACCATATCCTAGTTCTACATTGAGTTCTGTTACTATTCATAATTTATGAAAACAAAATCAATCAAAATAATTACAATCCTTTCCAAATGAATGGAATTATTTATTTATACTCTCCCTCAAGAAGTGAGAGAAACTTTTTCTATTAAAAGCATTGCTTATTAAACCAATTTTATTATCATAATGGATAAGGTTTTGTTATTGTTTTTGTAAAGGGATTTAAATTCACTGAGATTTACCTAAGTCATGACTATTTAGACAAATTTAAATAGTTAAATATAAACCTAAAAGCAAATCCTATAGTAAGCTATTGCTTATTGTTTAAAAGAAATAGGAACTATACTCTTTTTTTAGCATTTTAATTTTTATATGTCAGGACTCAGTAATATGTAATTCATTCATTTATGTATTCATTTGGCAATTACTGGATTATTGAGTACCTTCTATGTGCTTGAGAATGTTCTGGAAATTGAGATTACATGGTTGAAGTTCTCAATCCTGACCAAATAGAATCTGTATTGCTTTGTCACTGTTCTTCAGGCATGCATGTGTCTTATGTCTCAACTAACCTATCTGAGGCCAGGGACTACCAGTTGAAATCACAGAGTTGTGACATTCTTTTCCTCTTCCTTAGCGCTGCTCAGCCAGTGGTGATTTTGAGGGATGGAAAAGACTTGGGATCCTGTCCCCCCTGAGTGTGGCAGTGCATTTGTAGAGTAAATGCTCTCTGAAGCCATATGGGAAGATTAGTTTCCTGCGTTCGCATATTTATATCATTGACCCAGTGATCCCATTCCTAGAAAGTTGTCCTAAGGAACCCGAAACACCAATCAGAAAGAACAGATGTGCCCCTATGTTCACAGCAGCACAATTTACAATAGCTAAGGTCTGGAAATAGCGCAAGTGCCCATCAGTAGATGAAAACGCTATGGTACATTTATACCATGGAATACTCTGCAGCAGTGAAAAAGAAGGCTCTCTTACCCTTTGAGACAGCATGGAGTGACCTGGAGAGTATTATGTTAAGTAAAATAAACAAGCCAGAGAAAGACAAGTATCACATGATCTCATTTATATGTGGAATCTAATGAACAAAATAAATTGATGAACAAAATAGATCCAGAGACATAGAAGCAATCTCAGAGGGAAGTTGAGGGTGGATGGGAGGGTGGGAAGAGCTTAACCAAAGAACTTATATGCACACATATATAACCCATGGACATAGACAATAGTGTGGTGAAGGCCTGGGATGGGGGCTAGAAGGGGTCAGTGGGGAAAAAGGGGAATATCTGTACTACTTCCAACAATAAAGGATATTTTTTAAAAAAAATAAGAAATCTACTATTTTGAGTAATTTTAAATTTAGAGAACTATTCATCTCTATAAGACAGATTTACCTCAACAAATGATTTCTAGTTATCCTTTTAGTTTGAAGAGTAGGTTTCCTCAAAGGGGCATCATATTTTCTTCACAACAATAGCTCACTTTACTGGACTGAAACTCAGTAAACCATATGAAACCCTCTCCTGATGTGCTAATCAGTCAACCATAGATCCTCAGGGAATTCCATCTCGTTGCTGGCACCTAGCGAGAAACATCACATAGGGCTCAGGGGAAGGACAAGACAAAGACCTTAATAATGTCTTTGAAGACCCAGGCTAGCCCACCTTCAGAAATTCACATTTGAAGGAGTTTATCTGTAGGAGAGTGAGATGAGGCTGAGTTACCCCATCCCACATAGGATGAGAGAGATAGCTCAAAGTCAAGGACAGAAACAAAGATCATTGAAGAGAGGAAAACTAATGGCCCACTTAGCAATTAAGCCTTGAAAAAAAATTTAAATGATTTTATAGCATCCCTCCAGCTCAAATAGTCCACAATGTGAAAACACTCTAGTCAGGTTCATCTGGTTCCTATCCTGATTATTGTGATAGTACTAAGATACAGCAACTGGCCAATCATTTCTCTCTGTTATTTTACAAGGATTATAAATTAAACAAGGATGAATCATTTTACAAATGCTGGCATGTTTCCAAATTTTCACTACGAACATCACCAACAAAAATATCTTATGGTAACCAATTTTAGTAGATATTCTGCTCACATACTAGTACTTCCTGAATTACACTCAAAGTGAAGAAAGGCATTAAGCAATTTCAAAACCAGGTTATTTCACAGTTACTACCCATGTTAACTGTAACATTATAGGGTTGGAAAGGAACGCATCTTTGACTGAAAAAGAACATGCTCAAAGGCATACTTCCTACTTACACAAGCTTTGGCCTGTTCCCCATTCCACATGTTCCTGACTAACATATCCTTAATATTTTTCCAGAAATAGGGGAGAGCCTGGGCCAGTCTCTCCTGAAGAAATTCCCCCAATGTTCCCAGAAAAATTATAGCATCTCCTGAAATGATCCATAAATATGCATTCCCATAGGTTTTCACAATGACTTATATCCAAAAGTAAGACTTTATCTCAAACATTTGACATTTAGGAACTATACCAAGTTCTGAGTTATTTCATATTTAGTAATTCCTCCAAATCTTTGGACAATGAAAAATGTCACTCCAAATCAAAGCCTGCTCATTCTTTGATCTTCCAATGTTTGCTTAGCTGCCAGTTGTATGTTTCAAAGTTACTGTATTATATAACTTTATAAATGGCTTTTATAACTGGTTGCCTCAAAGATTGATTCTCTAAAACATTGAGCCATTAAACAATGCATAATTCACTGAATGAATACCTACTGTATGTCCATGCTACACTAGGCCTTAAGGATACAGAGATAAAAGTCTTAAGGAAAGTGATGAATACACATCATATAAAAATATATGAGGCTGACAGGGGACTATCAGTTGGGAGTTAGAATGGAGAAAGTCAGAGATTTCACTTGGGTATCTGAGTGGACACTGAAAGGATGAGTCATTCTGGTCAAAGAGTGAGAAAGAGGTAGGAGAGACAGTGGCTCCCTCATTAAACTTGAAGAAGTTTGATAAGGCTGGAAGTAAGGTGTGTGTTGAGGACAGGAGTGGAAGTAGACAAGCAAACAAATTCCATGGTGGTACATTTACACCATGGAATACTATGCAGCAATAAAAAAGAAGGATCTCTTATCCTTTGAGACAACATGGAGGGACATGGAGATTATTATGCTGAGTTAAATAAGCCAGTCAGAGAAAGACAAGAATCACATGATCTCACTCATATGTGGAATCTTATAAATAAAATAAATTGTTGAACAAAATAGATCCAGATACATAGAAGCATGGAACAGACTATCAAATCTCGGAGGGAAGTCAGGGTTTGGTGGGTAGGCCAGAAGAGGTTAACCAAAGAACTTGTATGCATACATGCATATCCCATGGACACAGACAATAGGGTTGCAAAGGCCTGGGGTGGGGAGTGGGGGAGGAGTTAATTGACTCCTTATAAGGAGTCAATTAGAGAAAAAAAGGAGACATATGTAATACTTTCAACAATGAAAATTTAAAATTAATTAATTAATTTAAAAAAAAAGAAAAGTAGACAAATTCTAGGTTATGAAGGGCCATGTATTCTTTGTATATTTTAAAAGCAAAATTTAAAAATCATTAAATACTTTTATGTAAGAAGGCAACATAAGTTTTCTTTATAAAGATAGAACTATGGATGCCACTATATGGAAAATTGGAATGGAAGTGAGGGTAGAGAAAGGAGGGGCTGCAGTTGAGGACCCAAGTTAGGCCTTAGAAGCATCCAGATGAGAAGATAATGGTAGATTCAGATAACGTAAAGGAGATGGGCATGGAGCGGGTAGACCCAAACAACTTGAAGGAGAGCTAAAACTTGAGGTTTACACTCCAGTTTCTGCCTGGCTGTCTTGGTGGACAGTGATTCCTTTCACTGAGATAGCAAACATGAGAGGAGAGGTACACTTTACTGAGTTTAGCACTGGGTGTTACGAATTTGAGAAGCCTATGGTAAAACAAGGCACAATGCACAGTAGAGATATGAACATGTGGCCTTAGATCTCCAGAAAGAAATCTAGAGTAGGAGTACAGAATTGTCATGAGCAGTTGTGTGGTGGGTCAGAAGAGAATGAGACCACCCACTCTAAGTGTGCGAGAGTAATAGAAAACTGGAAAATCCTATATAATAAAAGTGTAATATGCAAATTGACCAAAGGGCAGAATGACTGGTAGGAGGGGGGCAGGGCCAGTGAGCAGGAGCTGCCAGGCCAGCCAAGGCATGTGCCAGCAGGCAGAAGGAGGGAAAGGGGAGGGGGAGGGGTGGTGGTGACCAGCAGTGGCAGAGGGGTGCCCAGTCCCCTCTACAGAGGGATGCCAGACTGTGGCTTAGGCCTGCTCCCCACAGACAGCAGCGGGCCTAAGCCGTCATTCTGACATCCCCTGAGGGCTCCAAGACTATGAGAAGGCAAGGATGGTCTGAGGGACTCCCCCACCCCCCAGAGTGCATGAATTTTCATGCAGTGGGCCTCTAGTGTTGACATAGAAGGACACACAAGGAAAAGCCCTCAAAGGAGCACAATAAATGATTCATCTTGGAGATGAAAACCAGGACAAATTGATGACTTGAGGCCACGAGACATGAGTCCCAAGAAGTGAAAACAGTAATAAGGGGTAGAGTAGACAACAAAAATTAGGGGAGGTGGTTTTATTGGCAACTGAATCCAGGAAGCCTGATTATTGTTGAGAAACCAGTGTGGTGGTTTGCTCCTCCTAATGGGAAGGCAATCTGCTCCTTAAAAACTGACTTGTCCTAGAGTGACACTGCATGAAAATCACAGGCTTGGGGATCAGCCAGATCTGGGTTTGAATTCTGGTTCCTCCAGTTACAAATTATATTTACGTAGAGAAGTGGTTTGATCTCTGTGTGCCTCAGTTTTCTCCTCTCTAAAGAGGAATAAGAATAACTGTACAATAGGTTTATTTTCCATATTAAATTGAGATATTGTACATTAAAAATGCGTAGTGCACTGTCTCACACAGAATAGTCAATCAATGTATTTGGTACATTTTTAGACACGTATACTACACATATACATACATATCTGTCAAACCTAGAGGGGACTTCCACTTGAGTCTTCATTCCTCTACCGAATTTGAATATCGTCCTATAATGAGGCAAAGCCACATCTAAATAACAGCTTGAAGATGCATAGGAAATAAAATTAGCTCTTTTCAAAATATAGTCCTAGGGGTTTTATCCCGATTCCTTGCAAGTCTTCGTACACCTCAGAGGGATGAGTGATTTGCTTGCAGACACTAGATAAATCCTACTACCTTGTCATAAGCTTAAACACAGTAGATACTAATCTAATGAGTTTATTACCAAAAGAAATGCCCACACAAAACAAGAGTGCAAATACCCATTAAGCAATAAACTTTTCTCCTTAATTATGAATCTGATCTGAGACACAGAATTACCAAAAGCAGTCAAATAAATTATAATGTATGTCAAGCCCTAGGACTAAATGAAATTGGGCCAGGACCCTCCCCACCCCCTAAAAATAAGGGAGAAAGTTGTAAAATTTAATTTTTAAAAATATTATGATTTTTAGAGAGAGAAGAAGAGGGAGAGAGAGAAAAACATCAATGTGAGAGCGATACAGCAATCAGCCTCCTGCATGCCCACTACCGGGGTTCCAGCCTGCAACACAGGCATGTGCCCTGATTGGGAATCGAACCAGCAACTTTTTGGTGCAGGGGATGAAGCCCAACCAACTGAGTCACACCGGCCAAGACATAAAATTTAATTTTAAAATGCAAGCTGAGCCCTGGCCATTATTCCCAGTGGTTAGAGAGTTGGCCCTACAGCAAAGGCTTATGGGTTTGATTCCTGGTCAAGGGCATGTACTCTGGTTCCAGGTTGGATGCCTGGCCCTGGTCAGAGTGCATGCAGGAGGCAGCCAATATACATGTCTCTCTTACATTGATCTCTCTCTCTCTCTCTCTCTCTCTCTCTCTCTCTCCTCTCTCTCTCTCTCTCCCCCCTCCCCTCCCCCCTCCCTTCTTCTCTCTCTAAAAATCAATGGAAAAAAATATCCTTGGGTGAGGATTAATGAAAAAATGCAAGCTAAAGCCCTGTATGGTACTAGACTACTTCCTGGAACTGTTGTTCCATGTGATCAATGAAACCATTAAGGTAATATTAAGTTGGAGCAGGGGTATATTGTTTTTGTGATTTAATACATTTTGCTACTAGGTTACAGTAAAGGTTTCTTTCACATTTGTTCTAAGATAATACTTGTTACATGACATACCTGATTTTAAAGTATGCTATATATACTTCCAGTAGATAAAAATAGTACATATACATAAATGTGAAAAATAAATGCTTTAAGGACACAGATAAAACCACAGATAAACCAAAGATGGGATGGATATAAGGGTAAAAGCCTTTGGAGTCATTGGGGCATCTATGGCTCCTGCCACACAATGCAACGAAGTGGCTATAATCATACCCAGTGCAGATGTTGGCTGGCAACTCAGTTTATTCAGAAAATATCCTTTTCACCACATTTGACTTCTATATAAAGAGGCACATACACAGAACCTAAGCAGTACACAATTCTGCAAATATATGGCATTAATTTTGCTTTACCACCTGACCTGCAACTCATTCAGAGCCAAACTGAAAGGACACTCTGAGAAAAATGAAGTTCTGTATAGGAAAAGAAAAAGGAAAATGGCTAGGAAAGGAGTCACACTGAGTAGTATTGATAAGCAAGATTGATGGCTTCAGATTTCTCTTTGTGTTTACTGACAAAAGGCAGCATGCAGTAGCAGGCTTGGCTTGTCCCAGTGAAAAATGAAGCAGGGTGAGGAGGCTGCCTACCCTTCCAAAAACGCTTTCTCCAAAACCAGCTATCGTTTCTCGGTCTAACATCTTCTATGCCCACTGGACTATACTTTGTCTTTGGTAATACAATTAGAACGTATACTCATTTTAATAAAAATACATGTGTATTTGTTTCAAGAAGAATAAGATCTTCTGAATAATGGCAGATGATTGTGGAAGATTTTACCCACAGTATCTATAGAGGATCTATGCAGCCAAGTGTGCGCAGGAATTTTTGGAAAGGCAAAAATATCCCCACTCAAGTAGTTGGTATCACTAAACATCCATAGCCTTCAAATACCAAAGGCTGAAAAATAAGCAGCTTCATAAAACAGGAGAAAAAAAAAAGAGGCCCATTCATAACCACAATCAAGCCTGAATAATTACCAATTTTGAATGTAAAGATCATTCAAATAAATGTAACTGATGGATCATCCACATAGGGTGCAAGTCAAAGTAAACAGACAGTCCACTTTAGAAAGTGTCTAGTGAATTGATTTAACAAGTTTAATGTGAGCATCAGTGTGGGGCTATTACTGAACGTAAGCTTTACTGATGTTATTTGTTCGCTTGGAAAAATACCGCTCTTTGGAATGAGCACATTAAGGCTAAAATTGCAGAGAAAACCCTATTACAACTTTATTGCTGGCAAATTGGAACCAAACCTTGTCTGTATATCAATTACTTAGAGTTACCACAGAGATAAATTCTTTCTTTTTTTTTTTTTTTGTATAGGCTCAATCTTGAAGACAGTGATGAGAAACTCCTTATTATACCCTACCAACATCACTAGGTTTTCTTAGCAATTTCAAGAAATTGTCAATTAAGTTCTTTTTATTAGGTTCCAAAAGCTGTTAAGTCAAACACAAATCTATCATAAGGCTTGTAACAGCATGTTATTTAGGCACATTCCAATGCTTCACCCTTTCATTATCTACCTACCCCAGCGCAACTGCAAAGTTCGAGTAAAGTAAAGCCATTTCTTCCTGATTATCTTAGGTTCACAGAAATTTGGAGTAAGTGGCCACTCATTTGTAGCAAGTGCTCTGCAGAACTCCCATTCTTATTAAAAATGGGGGGTGGGGCAATAAGTTACATATATAAGGGAGAGATAAGATTCCAAAACCATTACAATGGAGAGAATGAGTTTGATGCAGTCATCAGGGTAGTAGCCACTCAAAAAGCATAAAGATTTTTAAAGTAGTAGTTCAAGTGTATCCATTTTTATTTATTTATTTATTTTTTTGCTGATATCACTTGTAAACTGTGAGACCATTAAGCAAACACTTCAAGTCACCCAGATGGCAACTGATGACAAAGCCACACCTTACCACAGCAGGGATTACAGAAACGTGTAAGCAATTGTCCTTCTTGCTCCCTGACCTAAAAAGGGTCAAATTCTTTGAGAGGACAATCCTGCAGGTTCCCAGGAAGAAGGAAAGAGTGAGAGCCAAACAATAGAGGTGCATAGAGGTCAGCCCCAGCGACAGCTGCTCCTTTGACCTTCGACAGACAAATGGGGCTTAATAGGAAAGAGACAAAAATGGCACATAATTCTAATGAATAAATATGGCCCAGCACTATTCAGGAGTCTTGCACTACAGGCATTCCACGACATCCATGCTTCCAATGAGAATGTTTTTGGGTTTTTTTTAAGAATTAAAATGGAATAAAGGCCATGAGCACCCCCCAAAGAATGCTATGTTCTTCAGTTTGACTCTTTGAAGCAATTTTGACAATGGGTTTCACTTTTGAAAAAAAGGCAACATTAATAAACAGTTCCTACATAATTTTAAATCAATTGCCCCACTTACTAAATAAAAATGAGTACTATTTTTAATCTTCTAAAAATTATATCTCTACATAAAGATCTAAATCTTTATTTAACTTATTTTCCAAGAAGTGTCACTCAGCAATTTGAGCTTGGCTTCCTGGGACTGCAGCTTGTCCGGTCGGCTCACTTACACAATGTATATTCCAAGACAGGCAGTGCTGCAAACCCAATTCTATAAGCGAGAGTTCCAAACCCAGAAACGGAAGTCAAGGAATAACAGGAAGAAAGCGTGGAAGGCACACTGAAAAGGCAACACATTTGCAAATTTCTGGAAGGCATAGGCTGCACTCTGACTTTCAATGCTGTGGTTTGGTAAGAATTCTCACTTTGTATTTAGGTTTCCACAGCGTTGCTATAGCCTGACTACTTGGTCACAGGCTAATGACATTTGAAGAGGAAGAAGGTCAAAGCTATCATTATGGTGGTGACAACCAATCACAGTGGGAAAAATAAGTTTTATTTATTACTCTTAATACAAGAAACCTTTACTGTGGGATATAATTGCACTGTCACTACACACCAGAGATTTTTAATCCCCAATCATCTCAACATATTTTACAGTTCATTACCTTTCCAGCTAGATATTGCAGGAAGGACTCTCCTGAGCCTATACAAAAGCATTAAAAAATCTACTATTTTTACATTCATATTTCAACCATGCAAAATACTGAATAGGGAATTTGAAACAGAGGCTAAAATTTTGTACATTTCAAGTGAACACTGGAATGAAAACATACATCTCATAATGGATTTCAAATCCCTCCACTAAATATTAGAACTTCTACATTTCGGAATCATTGAAAGCAGTGGAGGCTGCATAACATACAGGTTAGGATTTTAAGTAAGTTTTATGACAACCAACATGGCAGTGTCCAGACTAAGCAAGACAGACTACACACCTTGCTAAGATACAAAGTTTGCCTTTAGGAAGAGATTGCCTGTTATGATTCTCATAAGTTCTAATAAGTGTCTCTGCGGAAAGGTAAGCGGTTGTATCGCTGTGAATTTTGCTCCGTAAAAACCTATCACTTGCAGTCATTTTTCACACATTGTAGCTCATGCGTCTTGCTCTGCGTGGACTGAATTTAGACTTCATCACCATTTCACCATGACAGTTGTCTAGTTAGCGAAACTACATCATAAAAATACGATCCGCTTTTTACACACTTCTGGATCCTGCAAATGCTGCTCTTTTGGATTTGGGGGCGCTTGCCCTTGCAGTTCTATAATGAACTTGAGAACAGACACTGAGATGAACTTACATTCTCTAGAGCCCTTACCTAGCAACCCACACTTCCCTATTAAGGATAATTTCCGCAAAGTAACTTCTTAAAAGCGCTCTTATTTAAATATGACTTTTAATTTGGAAATTGTGACAAGTATATACTAGAATGTAGTCATTTTATCAACTTGCACTAAATTCCCCCCCCACAAATAATACGAATTTACAGAAAAACCTGCCTTAGTGCAAAATGTCATGCTGTTATTACAAGTTGTAATTGCCGCGATCATAAAGAGTTTTCCACTGTCAGCATTTTTTAAAGCACACCAATGTCTCTATTTCAAAATAACTAAGTGCAAAGATTTTTTCTTATATTTGAATAAAGGAAAAAGGCATTCTGGATATTTCTAAAGCTCTCATCAGAGAAAACTAATGCAAAACAAGGACCAATGCCCTCCATTCATAATGAGTTACCTGAACTACTGACAGGTGTGGCTGGCTTCCGGACAGAGCTGAAACCTGAAATTCCTCCATATCTGCAAAAGTATTTACAACGCCAAACAAAAAAGAAAAGAAAATTAAAAGCTAATAAATCAAATTAACACAGGTTAACAATGGGGGGGTGGTGAAGAATGGATAGCAAAATATTTACCCAGTATTTATATTTTAAAATATAAAGAAACTTGCACAAATAGAACGTTAGGACATTCTACCTCCGTAGATTAATGAGTCTGTTATTCCAGTCTGTTGAGCAGGCCAAACTCAAAGTAAGTTCAGTCATTAAAGGTCAGAAGGTAGAGAAGAAATGAGCTGGGCTGAACTATGACATGAAATGGGTGCCGTGCTGCTGTCACCCAGGCAGGTTACCCCATGTGGCCTTTGCCTCAATCCTCCGGGGTGGTCATGAAAAGTCTTAGTTACATAGATGAGGAAACCAAGGCTCAGAGCATTTCATAAACTTGCCCCCGGTTACAAAGCTGGTTAGTGGCAGAGTCACGCTCAGATCTCGTCAGATAATTTCCATATTTATATTCTCATGGCCAACTATAAATCTGCTGAAGGTAAGAAGAACTGCAGCTATAAGGCAAGCTCTGTTTTTGTTTGTTTTTAAGGATAATGGAAATTAGTGGTCCCACTAGATAACAAAAAATTAAAATACGGTTTTATGCTGATCCTGTACATTGTCTAGAAAGCTTAAACTTACGACTTGTTCCACTACTTTTAAAAAATTCAACAAAGCATGAGATAGTTTTGGAATTCCTGTGAACATAAGAATTGTGGCAGGAAAGCGTTTACTTTGACAGACAACCAGACATGGCTTAGATGAGACTGTAGTGGGTTTCCATGACAGATGGTTTCGCTCTACAAAACTTAAATCCGGGCTGGAAACTGTTCCCTGCCTTACTCAAGAACATTTCTTGTGAATGACTGCAGATGCACAGAGCATATTCATGTCATATTCTCTTTTTGGTCTGGTATCTTACTCCTGGTAGAAATTTAGATTATCAATAATTTTAAAAACCTTATTTTTAATAGGCTATTTTAAAGGAATCTAGTATCTTGGCAACAGATACTACTGCAGAACCAGCTAGGAGGAACATACCTGGTTGAGGGGAGCAGGGAGAAGAATGAGTATGGAATAAGAGGGTTGGCCAGAGCCCTATAGCACATGTGTTAAGCACTCTCAGTCTTAAAATAGATGATCTGGTTTTGAACTGTGGTTCTTCTGACTGACTAGTTCTGTACCTTCAGGATTAAATGAGATAACCCGTGGACACAATGCAGCTTGGCACACAGGAATAACGACTTAATAATAACATTAGTTATCAATATTATTCTCAAACCAGGCTGATCATCATAGCTGCCTAGACTTCTACTGGATATTCTGAGTCAGATAGTGTGCCTGAGTCTACAGGCGCTATTTCATAAAAGCTTTTCAGCTGAATCAGGAGAGCTGACAGGTTAGGAACAAATGGCCTAGAGCTATGGTTTACAAACAGCTCTTTATGTATTTTGTTTATAGGTCAAGGTGAAATTTCCTCAGACCAAAAAGAAAAAAAAAGAGTTGAAAAGCATTAGTCTACAGGAAAATCACTTGTCCCCCAAACAAGTGCAAAGACGAGGTCAGAAGAAAGAATATAGGCAAGGGATGTCCACTCTAGCTGACAAATATAGGGCAGCCTTTACTCCTGCGTGGCTGCATCGGTGCTTCAGCTTCCAGTATGCCACGCCAGACATGGACAAGCAGTGGGAGTCTCTGGTAATGTGGTGTGGTAGGAACAGTAGAACTGAATAATTAGAGTATTCAAATATTGGTGGTACCACATAAGGCCCATGTGGTCTCAGGGTCTACTTCTCTTCTATTTCATCTGTAAAATAGAGATACTGATATACCCTGAGTTTGTAGGGGATGACATTAAAATAAAGATAGATATAGATAGATATAGATAGATATAGACATAGATATAGATATAGATATAGATATAATATAGATATAGATGATATAGATATAGATATAGATATAGATATAGATATAGATATAGATATAGATATAGATATAGATATAGATATAGATATAGATATAGATATAGATATAGATATAGATGATATAGATATAGATATAGATATAGATATAGATATAGATATAGATATAGATATAGATATAGATATAGATATAGATATAGATATAGATATAGATATAGATATAGATAACGGCTTCAGATAAATGTAAGATGGTTTGATTTTTACATTGCATCCATGAGATATGAAGTCCAACATGGCAGAGGGACAAGCATTGCATCTGCCACTATTATCTGAAGGCAGTTTCTAGTCTAGAAGCATCACACAGTCCAGATGACAAAACGCCCAGATATCTTTTGAGCCAGACCAACTCTAGATACTGTGAATGAAAAAAGGGAATGTAAACTAGCTAAAAATAGAAAATATTTTTAAAACTTCCAATGCATTTGTCAAGCTACCTCGATATGTTTGGAGGAAGTGGAAGGCATAGGCCTGGAACAGATGGGAAGTCAAACGCAAATTACAGCAATGGGCACCAACCCAAAATGGTGACAATCCTAATGGGATTGTATTTCTCTTTGGTGTGTAATTTTGTAAATAAATGTAGATGTCAATAAAATTGAAAAATTTTATTGACATCTACATTTTTCCAGAGAGAAGGCCTAGTGCAAAAGAGGCCCCAACATGAGTATAAATTCCAACAAGCACAGAGGCGAAGTATGTTGGACGGAGAGGCCTTCTAGGAAAAGCAGTTTTCACCTTCCTTTATTCCTTTCTACACAGTAATTGCTCAATTAAATTTTTAAGAGCAATTAGTCTTTTTTTTTCTGTTCTTTAGAGAACTAACATTAATTATGTTTTAGACTAATATTGATGCTAAAAATATATACAAGTTTTCTTCAAAGTATTGCTTTCTCCTCCCCTCCCTTTTCTCCTGGAAAGTCCTAACTCATCTTTCAGGCTTCAGCTTGAACTTCAGACCCTCTAGAAGGTATCTCTAAACCCCCAAAGTTCTTAGATGCTCTGGGCCCAATATAGGGCTTATGCTCTACTCAGATGTCATGCGTGGCACTAGCCTCCCCAGGGACAGGACCTCAGCTTCCGGCAGCAGAGACAGTCTCCCAATTCCCAGCACACCGACAAGACTCCTGACTGCATGCTGATAGTAGGAGTGAATGGTTCCCCAAGTGTTCAAACTACAGGCTCACCTGGGAATTGGTTAAAAATTCAAACTTTTCAACCTCATGCCAGACCAACTGAATCCGAACTCTAGAAGAGGGGCCCACATGACTAAGAAGCCCAGCAGGTGATTCTGATGCATGCTGAACTGAAACACTGGACTAGGTATTAAAAAAAAAAAAAGTAGTGCTAGGCATTGTTTAGAATATCTCAGAGAGAGCAGCGTAGCAATTATGGCTAAATAGATATCCTAGTGCGCATTATTCTCTCGATGAACTTTCTAATGAGGCTCTCCCTCTTCCATGAAGTTATTAATTTATTATTATCCTTTGAGGGCACAGGAGCACAGATAAGTTCAAAGTTAGTAATGATTTTTGGTAGCTGTACAGTAAAAACAAACAAAAAATAAATAAAATCTTAGCCTTTATCATTTACCTGCCTATAGAGGTTATTGGATCAACACTAAGAAAAACAGATTTTAAAAAGCCCCCTAAGTTTGTTCCTATGTCGAAATTGTAATCAAAATTCACTTCAAGTTGAAAACCTTCAAGTGGAGAATGTAAACTACAGAAAGCAGATTTTTAGGAAATGCTCATTTTGGTCAGTTTTCCCCCCACTCGAACTAAATACTGTATGCATTTTTGTATCACTTAATGCTATAGCATTTCATAAAGAACAATATATTATAGAAAATACCTTCATAGCATACTTCTTTAAATTTACCTTGGAGCAATATATAATACTACAAATTATATCTGAAACAGCTACTTAGATTTGTTCTTAAGAGACTGGGGTGATTATTCACTAAAACTCTTTCATTAAGAGATTAGAAAATAATAATATGACTCTAAGATGATTTTAGTATTTTGAATAATGTTGCTGTACCTGAACCTCTCTTTTCCTTTCTTACCTTCTTTTTAGCTTACTTTGACTAGGACGTTTGAAAAGGCTAAGAATGAAAAATGATTCACTAAGCTCATTTCTGTTTTTATAAGCAATCTCTGCAGACCCAAACACCACCATATATTTTTCACCTGAGTTGTGGAAAGAACCATCATTAGGAATTTTATTACAAATGGGCACTTACTTATGCATCACTTTCATGGAAGAAAAAAATAGGACAGGTGATCATAGAAAACTCTGAAATTCTCAGGGCTTCCTGCCTCTCACAGCACAGCATTCAACACTTCTGCTGTCAAACGTAGGAAATCGAATTCATATGGAAGTTGAGGAGGTAACAGTAAACCAAAGTATGCCTTATGTTATTCTTTTCTAATTCTCAATACCATTCTTTTTCTAGAATTTGTTCTGCTGAGTTTGGATCTTATTTTTCTTCACCAAAAGAACGAACACTGAAATTGGATAATATGACTACAACAACATCACAGCTTCCTCTGAGTTATTAATGTATCATTTTGAAAACAAAACCCTATAAAGGAGTTCTAAGGAGTCTGTTATCAGAGTTGCTACTTGCAAGGGTTTATAAACGGAGAAGTTTGTCCTTTATTTAAAACATGAAACTATTTTCATGTCACATCAATATGCATGTCTACAAGCTTGTTTAAGGAAACTATTCACCATGCAAAGTTTTAAATGCACAGTATCAAAGAATAATTTTTGGCATTTTGATTCATACATGCTTATAAAGCTCCAAGACAACATGGTTTAATTATAAAACATATTTCTACTGCCTTAGTCATGCCAATTAAATTTGATTGGATACTTTCTTTATTCAACAAGCCCCTTTCATGTCATTTTAATTTACTGTCAAAGCAGCCTGAATATTGGAAACTAAATTATTTACTACAGCCCATAAGCCAATAATGTTCCATTTGTCTCGTACAGAGGGAGACTAGGCTAACAAGATTATTAAGGACATTACTTGTAATAGCGAATGTCCTTCACTTTATTTGAGCTTCATGCTGTGCTTTCAGAGATCATACTTCAAAAGAGCTCCATTTCATTCCGTCACAGAACCTCTGATATAAATTATTCTCCACTCTCTTTGTAATATTCTGATCATAGAGAAAGTGGACCCAATGCTGTGGGGTTGAAATGGAGGCACAGTCTCTTCTAAGATGGCTATATAGTGTATTTGTGTTAAACACCTCTGATGCACTCCCTTGTGCCAAGGCTGTAAAACAGAGCGAAATCAGTAGAATTTATCTCATAGTCATAATATTTGCACGTTAAATTCACAAATGCATTTTGCTTCCATCGTCTTGAATGCAAACAATGCTTCTAAGATTCTCAGATATATTAGTAAATCTGCAATCTTAGTTTTCAGAAAATCATAGAGTTCAGTAGGCATTCTATATTGGACAGATACTTCAGGCACAGCCCCATTATTATGAAATCCTAGAAATGAATTAAAATGTCTCAAGCAGAAGCACTCTTAAAGGCAAGGGGAATAAACAGAGCTGTAGTAAACTAATGTGCCCGTGGTCCTAGGGAATTCTGCTGAGGTCAGCCTCATGCTAAGTCTTATTTAACATCTTCATTAGTGGGCTGGAGAGGAAAGAAACACATCAATTATAATCACAAATGGCAATTAATTGGGGAGTGTTGTAATTATTAGTATAAAAATGAAAAATAACACTAAGAGGGCTGCAGAGGCCAAACCTACAGAAAGAAAAAAAAAAAATTCTAAAATGGCAACTGATGAGTAAATTAAAAGGCTATACCGGAGCAGAAATATTAAGTCCCAAAGAGGTGCTTGGAAACAACATTTTAAAAGATCACAAAGTGATGTCAGAGTGGGATCCAGCTGTAAAACAACTCAAAATAATGGCCACAAGCGGGTAGCGCGTGGGGTGGGAGTGATGTGGTCTCCCAGGTGAGGAGCAAAGCAGAACTGTCAACTCTAAGGGAAAGAACGGGGAAAACAAATGCTCCTTGACTTCCACAATAGTCAGAGATTATTCAAGAAGAATATTAACCCAAAAAAGGTAAAATAATATATTTTACAATAAATAAGTGCTTATTCTAGCTCAATGATGAATGAAAATTTCAGAGACTACTGTGTCAGAGGAAGGCTTTATTTCATGTAATGAAATCAGACAATGATTCTTTTTATGTGCCTCATACTCACAGTGCTCCAAAAATGATTTAATAAGGCTTAGAGAGGCATATGAAATATAAAATTAAAAGTGGGTGAGGGAGCAAAAAAGAAAAATAACAGTAGGGAAATAAAATGGAGCCAGGAATTAGTCTGATAGAATTTATTTTGCTTTTAAACCAGATAAATGTTGAGTTGTAACCTACGCCATTCGGTAAAGGAGTGCTCAGAGCAAAGTGCTCCAGATTTCCAAGTGAACCAATATAATTCCTGAATAACACATGTTAGATACCCTGTGCTGGTATACCTCGGAGATACTGTGGGTTCCATTCCAGACCACCACCACAATAAAGTGAGTATAACAATAAAGCAAGTCCTAATATTTTGCTGGTGGAGGGTCTTGCTTCTATTTGTTAAAAAAAATGCAACATCTGTGAAACGTAATAAAGGGAAGCACAATAAAACAAGGTATGTCTGGATATCACAAAAGATTATCAAATAAATTCTCTTTCTAAAATGCATGCTTCTATGCAAGGCAAATAATTCTACCAAAAGAATAGAAAGAATTACATTGTGCAATTGATGTAAAGCACATTTTCTCCAGTAATGTGAAATAAGCTATTCAGTCGTGCTTTGACCATTAAGCAATCAACCATCTTTTGAAAAAGGAAAATATAGTAGGGCCGTAGCCACATCTGAGGGGTTCTATATGCTACGGTTAAAAGCAATGCGTTCTCTCATAAGTTTTTCTTCAGTTACTGCACTGTTTAACTCAATTATAAAAAGAAAATCTATTTCTAATTTTGTTGAAGTAAATGCTTGGGAAGGGAGCAAATTGCACTTTCTAGGCAATAGGTCTCAATTTTGAGGCTGAAGAGCACAAGGTGACACTCCTGCATCCAGCGCAGATCTACGCAATCATGGGCACATATTTCAAAGCAAATGCAGCTCTAATGTTTATGTTAAAAACAATAGGTTATGACAGCAGTCAGACGTTCTATATCCCTCAAGTGTTGAAAATAAATTGTTTCTTTTTGCACACCAGAGATGGAGATTACCAAGGTGAAACATGACAGAAAATTTGTAGAAAATGATCTTGTCTGTAAGCAAGGCTTGCTTCCTGGTACTGGTTGATAAAAGCAGTACCCCACAGGCCACTGTGTGTTGCTTTAATGAGTCAAATGACAATGAATTTTGAACAAATAGCCTTGAAAAAAATGGGTTCCTTGTTACTTGTCTTCTACTGAAATTCTACTCACATATAGAATGACAAAGATTTTAATTTAAATAGATCCTAGAGACAAGTTTTTATTTACTCTTAAGATGGTGGTAAGCCTGGCACAGGTTGGGTTCTCAGTAATTATCTGTTAAGTATATGTACACATTGGTTCTAGGTAAACTCAGACCTTTCCCCTACTGGGCCATCCCTTCTTCTATGGAAATTCCCTTTATCACTTAACTAAAAGAAAGTCAATATTTCTCAATACCAACATACTGAGAAGTCCTCTCACCTTTTCTCTCCTCAAAGCCCCAGGAAGAACAAAACAGAAAAAAAAGATAATGTGAGGCCAAATATACACCATTTTTAAAAAGATATAAACTTGCTGATATCATTTTGGCTCAACTAAGCCCTCTAAATTCTTGATCACATACTTTGAAGACTGACATCCCTTGCACCTGAAGGACATCTGATGAGCAGCAATGATTTATTATGACTCTCAGGACCTTGTACAACTTGCAGAAGTTGAGACTTTGCCCCAACTTGTGTACATATTAGTTACAGCTGACTAAATTACCAGACATTACACATGAAGCAAGACTTTCCATATTCATTTTATATGCCATGCTGTGATTTATTCCTCCATTATTAGACCATTTGCCTTGGTAAAAGAGCTAATTACTAAATCCACTAACACAAATGGGAAGAACTAACTCATCACACTGCCCCACTAGGTAAAAGTTACAAGAAGAATTTCATTACAGCCTTGATTCAATTATACTATGATTTCATTTCAATAATATATGTCTGCAGATAGTATCATATTTTTTCATTTTAATTTCTTAAGACTTTTGAAATAACAGTGGCAGAAAATTAAATAAGACATTACGTTTAGGTCATTCAAACTACTTAAATTTTCTAAATGCAGGATTCATTTTCCTTTTGTACCATGGATCTTCGTGATCCATGATCAATTTAATCTGAAAAATTAAACATAACCATTAATAGTTTATTCAGGGAAGTTTATGTTTCATAACATTTGTCTACAGGACTACAGAGAATAGAAATAGAAACCAACTAAATATAAAAATCAAGAAAATGTTATTGATTAAATGACTACTTTTTAAAAAGATATATATTTTTATTGATTTCAGAGAGGAAGGGAGAGGGAGAGAAAGATAGAAACATCAATGATGAGAGAGAATCATTGATTGGCTGCCTTTTGCATGCCCCACTCTGGAGAGATCGAGCCCACAACCCGGGCATGTGCCCTGACCAGGAATCGAACTGTGACCTCCTGGTTCACAGGTTGAAGCTCAACCACTGAGCCTTGCCAGGCGGGATAAATAACTACATTTTTAACTCATTAAATCATTTCCCATTTATATGCATGCTGACATAATTAATTACCCCTGTACTTCCTATTTGAAAGTTATCAATATCAGCTCAAACATTTATAATCCTAGAATTGTCTGGGATATGCAGGAAATAAGCTTACAATCTCCAAAATTTCCTGGAGTTAACATTGATATTTCTTAGCTCCAAATTGAAGGTGGACAAAGGTATGCCTTACAGACTTCTGATTTATCAATTGTGTGTCTTCCCAAAACATGATACTTCATTTTCCATGAACTGACCAATGTTTTAATTTCTTTTTCTTTTTTTTGTATTTCATTTTGAATAATATGCTATGAATTCATAAGATTAGATTCTTTATGCAAGGGCAGAAATGCACACTATATTCTGCTGTGAAATGAGAAAAGCCAAGCATGTATAAATATATTGTAAAGATATGTATTTTAATGTTGTAATTATAGTGTATGCAAAATGCTTAGTATATATATTGCATTCAAACGTTTTAATATATACATCTTCTTTATGTAAATATCTATGCATAAAGTTCTATAAATAAAATTGCAAGATAGAGTGAATAACATTTCAAAATAGAAAATATGTTATGCAAATATATAGACATATATGTATTCATGTATATTTTCTTGATTGAACTTTATATACTACCCTCCATTTTGACTGAAACAGTGAAATAACTAGCATGTTGCCTCTCTGAAGCCGAAAGCAATTTCCTTTTCTAATTTTAGTTATGCAAAGCCTATGGGCATCATCAGCATTTAGTAATTAGTTTTATAATTACTGCTGTTTTGCTCACTGTCATTCAATTTTTCTTACAACATGGTCTGGGATTGAAACATCCCACATCCACAGCTGTGTAAATTGCTATCCATTTATAAGGCAAAAAAAGTAACATTCCACATACATCATTATTCAGTCAAGAATGTGTTGCTGGCACTTAGGTGATGCCTTGGGTGCATAAGCTGCCCACTAAAATGCCAAGGAAAAATGGCCTTCCAAGTTCCAGGGCATGCTGTCTAACAAGGCAGCGAGAGGACATGGAAGCTGCCAGATGAGTGAGGGACATCAAAGAGTCTGAGGAAAAATACAAGAAATCTAAAGTTTGCGAAGTCAAGGCAAGCGTTTACAATGTGAAGTAACAGTACTTTCTTTTTAGAGGAAGAAGAAATGAACATATGCATACGTCTCTGTAGTTGTTCTGCTATGTTAAAAACTGTTGTTTCCTCTAAAGGTTAACCAAAGCCTAAGAAAGGTTTTTATCATGATATATTCAATTTTCTTAAGTCCCACTGAAAAAGTCAAAATCCAGCTTACTTCCTGGGTACTTCAGTTTAGCTAATAAATTGTACAATCAAAGCACAGATCTCTCTCTCCTAAGGACTGAAACATTAAAAGCTAACCAACTTTTGTATAATGTTGCTGTGGTAAATATGAACTTAAAAACCCTCTCCAAGAAACTCAGAGCATTCATTAAATATACCATTGACTATACTATTCATGGTTACATTCTCTGAAGATTTGTGGAAAATTAAAACAAAATGACTTTGAGTCTCATTTCATAGACTAACACCCTTAGGCCACACCTAGGGATGTTGATCAACAATGTCCCAGAGAGTTGGCTTCAAAGCTCCCTGTCAGCCTCAGGACACCTCAGCCTTGGGAAGACTCAGTAACCGGCCCCAAAATTAAAAGCCCATCTAACCCTGAGCAAGGCACTCAGTGCCGATGTCCCTTATTTTCCCAGCAGTGAAACTGTAGAGGACTGGCCCTTCCTCACAGGATCGACAAGTGGCTGAGGTAGGATGAGAACTTTCTCCATGTAGCTACAAAGGTTCCAGACACTATCCTTTAGACCTCTGGCTACGGGAAGGGCACGGGACAGGACTGTACCTTAGCTTAATAAGCAACTCACTGCATCTGCTGTAGGAAGCTCTCACAAATGCTTTCTAGATTTTTTTTTAAATTCCCACTGAATGATATGTTTTTATTGATTTTTAGAGAGAGGGGGGAGAGGGGAGGAGGGGGAGAGAGAGAGACACACATTGATGTGAGATAGAAACATCTATATGTTGCCTCCTGCATGTGTCCCATTTGGGGATCAAATCCGCAACCCCACAACTTAGGTATGTGCGCTGAGCAGGAATCAAACCTGCAATCTTTTGGTGTACAGGAAGATGCTCCAACCAACTGAACAACCTGACCAGGGCTAGATGTTTAGATTTTTTTAAATATCAAATGGGTTATTTCTATAAATAAATTATAAATGTTTAAAGAGTGAAAATTTATCTTCTATTTCTTTTCTATCTCTAAGCACGGGGAACACGTGGCAGATGGTTAATATATACTCTTTATTCTAAATGAATAAATAAAACTACAACGGGGTAACATGAAGAAGAAAAACTGCTAATAACCTAAAGGCTTTCCCCGGAGAGTTGTTCTGTGACACCCAGGAGGAAGCCAGAACTGGAGGTGAGACTAAATGGGAAAACCAGGCGGCCAGGCGGGAGGCTGGGGCTTCACCCCTCCACTTCTGAGCAAAGAACAAGCACCTAAAACCCTTTTCTTCTTTGATTCTTTTCCAGGGGAGACAGCAAATTCCGTAAGGACAGAGACAAAGCAGAACCAACCCTGGCGCTGGGCTACGAAACCCCCGATTAAGATGACTGACGGATGCACCGAATAGAAGCTAAGTAGTTCTGAGGGTGATTCCAACAAAACATTCCTTATCCTGTATTCAAGATACACTTGTGCCCAAAGATTCATTTGATCCAGGCTTTCTGAGAGTGATAAGAAATTCTGATGTTAAACGTACCTCCTCGTGAACTGAATGAGAGTAGATTTGGACCAAATATTTCAAATCTAATATTCAAATATTTCCTTTTCAAAACTGTCTGTATTTGAGCATATGTGTGTGTCTGTGAATACCATCTGCTTACCGGTTTGCTGGTCTCTTTTCCCAGCTTTTATTGTCTCTCTCAAATAAAAGTCATAAAAGCACATTGGTGTGTTCTTCAAGGAAGGAATAACAGAGTGGTCGGTTTTACTGTTACCACAGTGATTACAGGCTGCATTTTCCTTAACCTGCTAGTTGCAGATTGTTAAGTGAATGAAAAAAGAAAATCCATAAACTGAACAAAAGCTAAAGAGATCAACTGTTATTGAAGGAACAAAAAGGCTACCAATCCCCACTCCTCACTCATAATAACTCGTAATTAATGCATGCAGGTAGAAGGAGGCCAAACAAAGGACAAACGAAAGAATAGATGTTCCTCTTTAACACATTTACACAGAAATTAATGAAGTTTAAAGGTGTCCTTGGCAGGAATGGGGGAAGGGGAATTCATTCATCAGAGTTATTGTGAATTTGAGAAACGTGGACAATTTTAAATTTATTTAGAAAAACAAATTTAACTATCAATGCACAACTCTTCATTTACACACTTGATGAAGTGAATTATTTTCTACATGTTGTTTTATCTAGTTTCTAGCTTACAAGTTAAATTTTGTGTATTTTTACATTTTCCTTTGCCACTGAAGACATAACTGGATGCCAAATCTATTCAAGGCATCGGGAAGTCCTGTTAGCAAAGCCTCTCATGAAGCCGAATGTTTACAGAAAGCAAACTGCAACACAACAATCAAGAAACAAATATGGGAATTTAGTAATAGTGATAGAACGCGAAATCTACTGTAACTTGCTATTTATACATATCGATTTCTGCACTGATAGTGAACCTGCTAATTTTCTAAACAGACCAAGTAAACTTATGCCAACATTGTCTGTTTCTTTTTGACGAAGAAGGGAGTCGGCGCAAAGTGCAGCGACTGTGAAAAGTGGGCCGGGGTCTGGGAACCAGGGTCCCAGTTGTCTTACCCAGCAACTCTCTCTCCACTCTCCAATCCAGGTCTGGTTGGTTAGGACTGAAGTGAATACGGGAGAGAAATAAACACAGTAAGTGATTAGAAGTCAGCTACACTAAACATTAAAACTGCTAAGGGAAAAGCCATTTAATAAAATGCATCTAGGAGAAACACATCTGTAACCACAAAGGCACCCACAGTTTCTTTATAAATCTTTGGCAATAATTTTAATCAACAACCTAATTCCTATCACATCATGAGAGGGCGGGCTTTGGGGAAAAGATGGTAACGCTGGGGACCATCGAGATGGCAGGAAAGAGGAAGCCGAATATGCGATGGAGGGATTCCATTTAAAAGAGCCACAGGTGTGAGTCCACAGGAGCTGAGCAGGCCTGTTGCGGGCAAGACATCGTGGGCATCACTCGTTCATAAGATCGCCAGCAGTAGGAGCCAATTCAAGGGCACCTAACACATTCTAAAATTCTCTCAGTCTGCTTCTTGAAAAATTTAGAAATTTACTTTTACATCCACCTGAAGCATATACATGTTTATAGAAAGTCTCAGAAAAGTAATCATCAAAAATTTTTTTTAAAAAAAGAATAGCCACCAGCCCTGGCCAGTGGTGTCTAGTGGTTAGTGCACTGGCCCCCACATTGAAGGGTGAAGGGTTTGATTCCAGGTCAAAGGCACAAACCTGGGATGCAAGTTCGATCTCCAGCCTGGTCAGGGTGCATGCAACATCAATATGTCTTCCTCCCATGGATGTTTCTATCTATTTCTCTCTCTCTCTCTCTCTCTTTCTCTCTCTTGCCTTCTCTTCCACTCTCTCTAAAAATCAATGGGAAAATATCCCGGGGTGAGGATTAACAACAACAACAACAACAACAACAACAACAACAACAACAACAACAACAAAATAGCCATCAGAAGAAATTTCTCTGGAAAATTGAAGAAAAGTGCTGGAAAATAAAAAATAGATTTTTAGAACTTTCAAGAACTCTTTTAACTTAAATATATGTTTTAGTGTTTTGCTATCTCTAAGACTTCTTTGCATTACTGCTGTATCCAACACACATTTGAATTAGCACCATATTTTTATCTGGTTAAAAATCATTTTATGCATCAGAAACGTACATTTAAAAAAAAAGTCTTCTCAAAGAATCTGAATAAGAATAATAGAAAAGAGGCAGACCAGCATAATTGTTTTTCATTATATTTGATAGCACAGAATTAATGTGCTCAGATGCCAGTAACTACAACTCTTTATCAAAATAGATTTCAAGTGAATTAAGTACCTTAAGTATGAAATTTCTTTAAGACGCTTTAGGAAAGAAAAGATCACCCCCAAACCCTTTCTCTAACTGCTAATAGCTATTATTTCTAATGGCGCTAAATGTTAAAGGGTTAAAATAGGCATAAATTAACTTTATTGTCAATCATTATATACAGAAGAATAATTAACTCAGTATGTTTATTTATCTACTTTTGCTACTTGATTAAATGAATGATTGATGACAGGTCCCTTGTTTTCTTTTCTTCCTTTGTGTCAGTATAAATGATCAGTATGAAACTAAATGCTGACATTAAAATGAAGTCATTAGCGACCAAATGCAGGCCAACTTACATGCAAGAGCTCTGTCTCCTTCACTATGAGAAACCTAATCGGACCCCCTCAGACCCCCAGATGGACGTATAACACAGATGGACTTCTCCTGGATCTCCACTAATTCTGCTCTGTCTAGAATTATGCTAAAGGCCATTCATTTCTTTTGAAGTCATTTTAAATAAAGCTAATTTACAGCCTTCTGGGTTCATTGCCGGTCAATTTTCTGAACTATGTCACTGTTTGGCATTTGTGGTCTTACTAGAACTAACAAATATCAGGAAGTCCTTGAGGTAGACTCATTCGAAATTAAAATATCAAATGAATGACAAATGATCACTGAAGACATTTTATTAGTCTAGGATACGTAATAATTTGATAACTTTTGAAAAGGTTATTAGTTCTAGGGCTCTGCAAATCAGGTGACTAACATAGCAGCAGTGACCTATCGCATACGATCAATATGGATAGAAGGTTTGTTATACATGCAGGGTGTAAGTGGCATACAATGCAATGGATGGAGAGTTTTCTGCAACCCCAAGTCCACTGTCCAGTGCCACATGCCCTAGAAACCAAAGTGAGAAATTAAGACCTCTGAGAAACCTGTATTTAAATATCTGATTTGAACTTGCTGCTCTTCTGAGCATAGCTTAATCGTTATTTAAAATGTTACCACTGTATGGCAATTTTGCTCTGTGTTTCTTTGAACAAGATCATGAAATGTAGAACCTCAAAGGAATAGTTTAGAAAAGGGGCCAAAAGAGAAGGGAAAAAGAATATTCAAAGTAGAAGGAAGGCAAGAAGTAACTGAAGAGCACAGTCTGAGAACTCAGATTTCACTAACATATCAAATTTCATTAATCACAGGAAGGGTGAGGTTTGTGAGGGACATAATTCCAAAGAGAGAGCAATGTAGAATGCAGAAGCAGAGAGGGAGTTCAGTAAAGGACTAAAGAGATCTGGGGATGGGGGTGAATGACTTTCATTTGGTAAAATTCGTTGATATACAAAGTGTCTAAATTCGCTTTAAGAAAGAGTGCTTGGACTCTTTCTTTACTTTCATATATTTTGTACATAGAGAGCAAGAGTAATTAAAAGGAAGTCTAAATACACAAGGAAAAATGATGCTCATGTTTTGAAGATATAAATGGGGGGAAAAGGAGACTCATGTAATACTGTAAACAATAAAGAATTTAAATAAAAAACAAAAGCGAGGGGAAAAAAAGGACACATATGTAATACCCTTTGTAATACTTTTAGCAATAAAAAAAAAAGGAAAAAAAAAAGTGAAAGGTCTGGGGATTATAAACCTGACACTGTGCCAGCATTCCACTATTTCATAGTATGTCACATGAAGAAAAACCATGAAAAACAAGTTTAGTGTACTATGATAGTATGGCCTCATAATATGGTTTTAACATACAAGTAATAGTAAGTGTGAGCTTGTAGTCCATTGTCATGGCAACAGAACATGCTCTGTTGTGAAGATGAGTTCCTTCAAAGCACGCACACCCTTACTCCCCAAGTGCACTTGGCCAACCACGTTAGTAATGGCCAGAGCAAAGCCGAGGGGTGGGTTCTGAAGGGTTGTTTTTTTTCTGCTTGTTCAGTTAATTTACTCATGTGCTAACCCTAACAACGATGCTGATATCAGCTGCACCACAATCTAAGCCACTATCTACTTGCCAACCTCACTCAATCTATTTTTGGGGTATTGCTTAGAAATGTGTTGTAATGCAATCAGTGCCTAATGGCTGAAAAGATAAGATGCTATTGTTACTATATACACGCCAGTTGTCTATGTAGGGATTTTACAATATTAATTTGAAGAACATAATTTTACAGTCTCCCCTGCCCTTTGTACGGAGGCTAATATTAATGGGCCTGGGCCTTGTAAAGTATGTGTATGTCATGGTCCAAACTGAATGACTTTCATTTGGGAAAACTGGTCAATATACAAAGCGTCTAAATTCGCTTTAAGAGTGCTTGGACTCTTTCTTTACTTACATATATTTTGTACATAGAGAGCAAGAGTAATTAAAAGGAAGTCTAAATATACAAGGAAAAATGATGCTCATCTTTTGAAGATTTGAAAGTATGAAATGTGACCATGAATGTGCAGTATTGTTGCAAGTTTTTCTCCCCAATTCATACCTGAAAATGTCTTTGTTCACTATAAAGACTGCTAGATTGATTCTATGATTTTTGAAAGAGATAATGCATTAGTGTAAAATATGATCATAGCTCTCCAACTGCACAATAAAAAATATGTACTCTTGCAACCACTAAAGCAATACCTGGTATGAATAAAGTAAGGGGAATGCAAATTGGATAATTTCGTGCCTTCCAATATTTTTCTAAAATATATTGTCATTAGATACAAGTCAGTAACCCAAATTTATTACTTATATTTCCATTCCCTTACTTTAAGAAAATTTAAAAATTTAAAACAGAAATGTAAAATGTATATTTGGGGAAATCATCAGTTGCTTTTTTGGGGGAAAAATCTTTTTTTACAAAACACAAATTGCCACAGATACCCTTTACCTAGAGTATTTCTCTAATATATAAGAAATGTGATTTTATTAATTTACTTAGAAGATAAAATTTTATAAACAATTTTCTGGGACTTGTCATTTTACAAAGTGCAGCACCCCTCTACAGGGGGGTACACATACATAAATAGAAGCATAATTGTCACTATAAATCCTTATTAAACTCAGGAAACACTTCAGTAACTACTTACAATATGATGAAACAGGTCAACTGAATAATTTTGTAAATATTTCTTCATTAGTAGAGTAAAATAACCTATTTTAGCAATTTCCCACCATCACAGTTAGTACTTTTACATTACTATATATAAAATGTTAAAATATGAGGGGACAGCACATATAGGCGATTAATTTCTGAGTGCAGCAAAAATACTAATGACTTAATGATACATATAACTCCATTTAATTGAGCATTTTTTGCACCTATACAGAGGAGAAAATCTTGGATTATTTTAAAAGCATACAACAGTAACTAAGATCCCAACTCAGAATGAGAGGAAGCTTTTTATCAAGTTAGTGAAGCTTCTATCGTCATCTTTGCTCTATGAACACCTTATTGAATGAGACTGTATTAACTGATGTCATTATAAGAATATGATTTTGTATTTTAATAGAGCAGTCTAATTATCTCATGTAAATATCAAGTGTATTGTTGAATAGAAATAAAAGACAGGATTCTATCAGATTTATTCCTCTGCTGTTAAGGGAAGTGTGATGGTTCTTTCCCAGGGGTCTATAATTTTAAAAAAATTATTTTATTTTCCTAACTCTGTCACTGGAGTCAAAGCAACCAGAGTCTACTGCTATAGGTTTTGGATAACCAGCGTGAAGAGGTCAGATTTGAGACTAGACCCAGTCTTATCCTAAAAAAACTGCATGTAGGTTAAACTACAGAGAATTAACATGTATTAATTTGGCGCTGGTTAAGTAAATGCTTCTGGCATTTCCTTTAGCACTTAAACTCACTTTCAGAGAACAGACTGCTGTAAAAGAATGTAGGCTTATTAAGAGTTTGTTTCCTCAAAGTGCTGAAGGATAGCACATTTCTGCTGTAAGGAATCAGAAAACTGCACTTATTTCCTCAGCAGGGGGCTAAAATAAGACCCCAAAGCTTTTTGTTTTTGAGCAAGCATCACAGGTTTGAAAATGAAGAATTTCATCTTATTGTCACACCCTACCTTCCCCTGTTTCAAGGATGGCTGTGTTTCCTTTACTCAGAATGAAATTTTAGCAGGAGCAGAAGCCAAGTGCTTGAAATGAATGATCAACTTACAATTCCTATGAATCTATTCTTTCATGCTGCTCTGCTTAAAAATAGCATCATAAATGCACATCTGCAAAGACTGTGCAACCCCCCTTTCCTGAATTGTACAAATTATTAGAGTCGTTGACAAAAGATTTTTTTTGTTTAGGGGCTGGTCTGGGCACTCTCTTTGGCAGACTGCCACGTTTCTAGCAGCAGAAATATTGCTTGTAGAAAGCCACATTGTACCAAACAGCTGTTCTGCTAAAACATGGAGCTAGCAACCCAAGAAATGACTGACTTCACATGTGAAGCAAAACTGTTCCCTCCCTTTGTGCTAATTTAAATGAAATCAAAGTACAAACCATTCTCTTCCACGCTGTCTAGTCTTCCCTCCCAATTATAGGCTTTGGTGGGATGTGTGTGAGCCGCGTGCCAAGTGCACACACCACTCTGCCACTGCCCCAGAGTCTTGCCTGAACTTTGGCTGTTCTACTGAGAAGTGCCCACAATAGTAGCCTCTCTTCTGCTCTAATCCTTCCTATATTCAGCTGTTTGATGTGGAGGGATTTTCTATATACACTAGAATTTCAAAAATTAAAAATACACCTCATTCCAGCCTTTCTTCTATCTCGATGTAGAGCTAAGATACTATAAAAAAGATATAAGAAAACTATATTTGATTCAACTCTTGGTCTATAAGCATGGTGTATGATTCATATTTTCAGTTACTTGAGATTATGGTCAGATAATAGAAATATACACAGGTATTCTGTGCCCTACATGACATTTGGATATTCTGCTTAAAATACTCTTTTGAAAGAAACAACCATAAGCTTACTGAAAATCTGAGGGAACCACAATTCTCCTTAGTGATCACCATGTTTATAGTTTTAACTATATCCTATATAATAAAAGGCTAATATGCAAATTGACTGAATGGTAGAAAGACCAATTGCTATGATGCACATTGACCATTAGGGGGAAGACACTCAACACAGGAGCTGCCCCCTGGTGGTCAGTGTGCTCCCATATGTGAGAGTAGGTGGCGAGAGCAGCGGCAGTCATAGGAGCCTCTCCTGCCTCCACGGCAGCACTAAGGATGTCTGACTGATGGCCAATAAGGAGGGAATATACAAATAAGCCATCAGTCAGACATCTCCTGAGGGCTCCTAGACTGCAAGAGGGCACAGGCTGTGCTGAGGGACCCTCCCCCTGAGTGCACAAATTTCATGCACCAGGCCTCTAGTTTATCCATAAAAGATTATCTGACACCAATGAGTATCTAAAATAAAGACTCAGAAAAAATATTCATTTGAATATAGAACTTCATAAGATAACTTTATTGAAAAATAGTAAAAGGCTGTATTTTAAAACTGCCTAATATCTACACTAATAAAAGAGAAATATGGTAATTGGCGTACAACCGCTACCCTTTTAATTGGCTAATCAGCGAGATATGCAAATTAACTTTCAGCCAAGATGGCGGCCAGCAGCCAGGCAGCTTGAAACTAACATGAGGCTTGCTTGCCTCAGTGACGGAGGATCGTTGGAGGAAACCAAGGTTCCCCGCCTGAGGCTGCAGGCCTCTGAGCGGGCAGTTTAAGAAACATTTTAACAAATACCGCCGGACTTCAGCCAGCAGATTTGCAACATTGTAAGCAAAGGCCAGAAACCTACTTTCAGCCGCGGAGGCCTAAGAGCTGGAGCCAAGCCTCAAGGTAAAGCTGGCCCAGAATTAAAAAAAAAGAAAGAAAAAAAGGAGCGGTTGGGAACTTCAGTCACTCTCAGCCTGAAAACAGCCCTCAGCCCCTCACCCAGACTGGCCAGGCACCCCAGTGGGGACCCCCATCCTGATCCAGGACACCCTTCAGGGCAAACCAGCCCACCCCACCCATGCACCAGGCCTCTACCCTATATAGTAAAAGGGTAATATGCCTCCCGGCACTGGGTTCAGCATGACAGGGGGCAGCACCCAAACCCCTTAATTGCCCTGCGGCTCTGTGTGTGACAGGAGGCGGGGCCCCAACCCCCTGAGCAGCCCTGCTCTGTGCCTGATAGGGGGGAGCTCCCCAACCCCCCCCCCCACGGGTCCTTCTCTGTGTGTGATGGGGTAGAGCCATAACCTCCCCATTGGCCCTGCCCTGAGTGTGAGAGTGGCGGCGCCCCAACCCTCTGATCAGCCCTGCTCTGTGGGTGATAGAGGGCGGTGCCCCAACCCCCTGATTGGCCCTGCTCTGTGCATGACAGGGGGTGGCACCGCAACCTCCCCATCAACCCTGCCTTGAGTGTGACAGGGGATGGTGCCCCAACCCCCCAATTGTCCCTACCCTGAGCATGACTGAGGGTGGCATCACAACCTCCCAATCTGCTCTGCTCTGTGCATGATGGTGCGGCGCCCCAACACCCCAATTGGCCCTGCTCTGAGCCCAACCAGGGGCTGCACCTAGGGATTGGGCCTGCCCTCTGCCACCAGGGAGCAGGCCTAAGCCAGCAGGTCGTTATCTCCCGAGGGGTCCCAGACTGCGAGAGGGCACAGGCCAGGCTGAGGGACCCCCCTCCCCCCCGAGTGCACAAATTTTTGTGCACCGGGCCTCTAGTAAATTCAATAAGCTCACTATGAAAAACTGCAATGTAAAATCCTACTCATCTCTAAGGTCCAGTCTAAAGGCTACCTGCTTGGTCTCCCCATTTGCTATTAACCACTGTCGGTGATCATTACTTTGGTTAGGCCTCTCTCAACATGAATATCTTACTGTATTACTTTCTGAGAATGTGCATCACTCCCACTCGATTATAAACTCCTAGAGGGTTCAGTTATTTTTTTCTCCTTGCATTCACCCTAGAGACTGGTATAGAATCTTGCAATGTAATAAGCATTCAAATACCTAGAGGATAAATAGGTAAATAAAGTGAAACAATAAATATGACCCATTCCTCTTCTCTAATGGCAAAAACAATTGTTATCCTAAAACCTACTAAGTCAGTCTAAGATTATATCCATAAAGCCAAAATTCTGAGGGAAATGTCAACTATACCCACTGTTTCAATAAATCAGTCTTTTTTTAGGAATACAGCCTATTTTAACAGTGCTTTTGTCTTCTTATCATCTCAATGAAATACTCACGTATTAATAACGTGTAATCAACTTTTATATCTCATTATAGTAAGCATTAAAATAACATTAACTTGCCTTACAATTCCCAAATTCCCTGTGTCATTTATGAAACACTCTAAAATTCCTGTCACATGGTATGAGTTAAAAATTTTTACATGTCAGAATCCCAAAATGTATTTCAAAATAAATACTTCATGTTGAACATCTCTTCCTTCTGATTAACATCATTTTTTCAATACAATCTTTCCAGGAAAAAAAAAAAAGACTTAATTCTAATGTGGTAAAAGCCATAAACAGGAAATTCTAACATGCCTTTGGTTGTTCCAATGTGAACCTAAGCCGCCCAATAGAATCTAGGCTTCCTTCAGTGCAAGGCTTACTCAGGCCCCAAAGTTCCTTTTTTCCCCCAAAAGAAAATTGAGCCCAGAGAGATGTTACTTGTACACACAAATATTTGATCTCAGGAGTGTCCAACTTCGCTGGCCAACACCTTGCTACGAACAAGGCATTCTGAGGACACATTAAAATGATTGGGGCGATTAGCTTACATTGCATGCATACATTTTTCTGCCTTCATTGGCCTTCTTAACATGAACCACACCTTTATTATGAGTTGTTAGAACTCCCTGCAAGAGTCACCTTTTCTAATCTCAGTAAAGTTACTATTTAACTCTTCCAAAAGCAGATGTTCATATAGCAAAACATTTAGTGGCTCACAAGAAGGTTCAATCTGATCGCCTGCCAGGTATAACTCACAAAATAGCATAGACTGAGCAACTTGATACAGATTTTTCTGCAACTTTAGGAGCTCAGTATCTACAGGAGATACAATGAAACCGATATGAGGTCAGGTGTCAGCTAAGCAAACATTACTGCACCACTTTACAAAAGTCCCTGAGTGTGCCCAAAGTGAGGCTGACCTGCATCTACCTCCGTTTTCTTCGTACCTCTAGAATGTACTGCATTTTGCTATGTAATCCTCACGTATCTTTTCAAAATGGGAAATGAGAGCAATTTTGCTTTTATGCTCAGATTCTGGTAAAAACCTGGATACTATTCATCTATTTTTATAGAAGAAATCCAATATTTTAAAGTATTTATATAAAACCCAAACTGTGTACACAGTCTGTTTTCATCATCGGTGCTGATATTCAATGCAGCCTTATTTCCCAAACTGTAAAATTATATATGAATGATGGGCTTTAATTACAAAACATTCCTGAAAAAAATTTAAGTCTGTAGAGCTGCGGGTAGTTATAACTATGAACTCATGAATTTCAGGGTGTTCCCCGCCCCCAATCTCTTACTACAGTCATATTCACCCTGAAGGACCACTCACCCAACACCTAGTGATTGACAGATCTCAATGGACAATGGCAGAAGACCACAACAGTGATGTCTTAGTGACTGGGTTTTGTTCTCTTAGTAACAACTTTAATTATATTGTGAAAACTGTACTATATATCTGTACATTATGTATAAATGATTTCAGAGATATGTTCATTTCTACCTACAAATGATTAGTTCAGCTTTGCCAATGCATTCATTCTTATCCTATCTAGTAAAGATGGAATATGCAAATTGACCATAACTCCACAACAAAGATGGAAGCACCCACAGCCAATAAGGAGGGAATATGCAAATTGATGCAACAAGGGGAGAGGCGGAAAGCAGCTCTGGGCCAGAGCAAAGTTGGAAAGGTGGCTCCCGGCCAGAGCAAAGGAGGAAAGGCGGCTCTGGGCCGGAATGAAAGCCTATTCTTGCATGAATCTTTGAGCATCGGGCCTCTAGTGCTGTTAATAACATTATATTCTTTTTTTTTTTAAATATATTTTATTGATTTTTCACAGAGAGGAAGGGAGAGTGACAGAGAGTTAGAAACATCGTTGAGAGAGAAACATCGATCAGCTGCCTCCCGCACATCTCCTACTGGGGATGTGCCCACAACCCAGGTACATGCCCTTGACCGGAATCGAACCTAGGACCCTTCAGTCCGCAGGCCGACGCTCCATCCACTGAGCCAAACCGGTTTCGGCAACATTATATTCTTGATACATAAATCTCACATTTGTTTCTTCTAATGATTATTTTGTGATGATTACAGCTATATCATGCCTTACACCAATTGAATAAGAAAGACAACTAACAAATTATGTCAAAAAACAAATCAAAATAATTATTTAATTGAACTAACCAGTTATTTGATTATTAAATAAACATGACCAAACAATAGTCCTGTGTAGACAAAGCTTTGATCATGTTTTTCTTTCATAAGATCCTGAAGCTAAAGATGACTATCTAACTTGCCTTAATTTGGGTCACTTGCTACATTAACTTGAGACAGCAGGCAAAACAATAAGCCAGACAGTGTCAATAACTTTACATGACTGTACATTTCATTTTCAGCAAATATACAATGTAGGAAATAATGTACATCCATGGAAACCTCGTAACATATGCAATTTAGATATGCTGGCCATTATAGTTAATAGATTATATGAACACACAGCTCTGAAGATGATAAAATAAATACCGGACCAGCCATTCATTGTTATTGCTATGCCTTTAAAACAAACCCAAGACTTAACCTGTTACAGTATAGTAGGGTGGTTCTCAACACAATGGGCTATAAAACTGTACTTAAGTCCTTTCCAGTTCTAATGCTCTTCACGGGGGTTGGCGAAGTGCCAGTTGTTTCTGTACAACCCATAAGCTAAGATTTTTAAATAAATTAAACAGTTAAAAAATAACTTGTGAGACTATTCTGTGACATGTCATAACTAGATTTAAGCATCTACAAATAAAGTTTTATTGGAATACAGCCATACTCACTCAGTTATGAATTGTCCATGGCTGCTTTTATGCTATAACAACAGCAGAGACTAAACGGCCCACATAGGCTACATTATCTACTATCTGGTTCTTTACAGAAAAAGTTCTCTGACCCCTGTTCTACAGCTCTGCATCCAGCCCTTGTCTTGGCTAACTGACTTCCATTTTAGGCAATCCTTGACCAGGGTCAGAAGAACAGACAGTATGGCAGTAGCCTTGACTTTCAGTGAAGACAGGAGCGAGAACACCAGGGTGCACCTGTGCTTACCTGATTACTGATAGAACTAGGTAATTTATAAAGTGTTTAAGAAAACGTTACACAGACAGTTGAAGCAATTTTCTTTCTCCCCTATCCTAATTGATATTGTAATTGTCAGTCAATCACATTTCTTATTTAATAGAATCAAGATGCTGTATTGAGCCTATGAGGACTCAACACTGACCAGTAGGGAATGCAGGAAACTGGGACAAAACATGTTTCCATTGGACAGAGGTTTGTTTTCCTTATGTTTCTGTCATTAGAGTAAAGTAGTGCTTTTTCAAAAATAGCCTTGTTATTTTGGAAGAATTTTGGATTATTGGATAGCTGCAAAGTTTCTATAATACTCTTCACCCAGCTTACCCTAATGTTAGCATTTAGGCCTTTTAAAAATATATTATTGCTCTAGTGGCTACAGCATCGGCTCATGGACTGAAGGGTGCTGGGTTTGGCTCTGGTCAAGGGCACGTGCCTCGGTTGCAGGATCCCTGGCCCAGTGGGGGTGGGGGGGAGGCAATCATTTGATGTGTCTTTCTCACATCAATGTTTCTCTCTCTCTGTCTCCCCTCCCCTCCCCTTCCACTCTCTAAAAATCAACGAAAAAATATCCTCAGGTGAGGATTAGCAAAAAAACATTAAAGAATTATTCTTTTGTTGCATTATAAGACCTTCGCTTTTGAGTGGCCTAAAAATGTCTTCTTAATCTGAATACAATGGTAACATTTGATCTAAAATGGGTTGGTCTGTACACATGAGCCATGTATAAGCACATACATTTACGTAAAATGTAAATGGGAAAAGGGGATACCGATGAGCAGCTGAGGACACGTGCTGAACACAGAAATCTCTCTTTATTATGGAGTGAAATGTGCTGAACTGGGATCCCAAAAGCCCTAATTCCAGTCCCACGTCTATTACTGACTTTGTGTCACTAAACTTTTCTCTATACCATTTTTCTCAACATAATAGCAAGATGATCTGTAAGATCTTTAAACCGAAAATTCTGTTGGCCTTCTTTCCCTGCCCAGGCTCTGACATTCACAGACATATTATGGACCCAGAGAGGATGTGACAAGTTGCAGTCAATCAGTATTCAAAGCCACATCAGTTTTTACAGGTGGAGGTCACCACATGTTTATTAAGGCACAGCTAAGACTTATGCACAGTATCTAGAAAGCTGTTTCTGAAAATTAAAGGCACAGTGCAATTTCAATCATATAAAGCAGTCAGAGGTGACTCCTTCTTTGCTGTGCCCATGAAATATTGTTATCTGCAGAGTGCTGAAACTATATATTGTGCTTTGCCAGAGGTGATAGGACTAACCGAAGCACGTTAAAGAATTCTAGCCCTAACGAACAGAGCGCATACACATGACAGTCCTAAGTAAGTGAGTAGAATGTAGTAGAATGCAATGCCACAGGGTGCCAGGACCAACATGTTACACTATCAAGAGCTGGTAGACGTCTTAAAATAGGTCGGATGTGAAACAGAATGTAAGTATGTTCCCTAAAGTTTGTTGAGAGTAAAAGCAATATATGAATTTCTAAATTTAAATTGTGTCTGTATCATACATTTGGTATTTGACTTTTTAATTTAAAACTTCATTGTGTGATGTCTTCTATCCTCTTTTATAATGATTGAATATATGGAAATTTTCATAATCAACAGATGAAAGTTTTTAAAAGAAGCCACTTTATCACATATTTTTGACCTAGCACAAGGGAGACACAATACCTTTTCTATAGAGGGTTAATAAGCAAAAGAGAAGGAAAACAGAAATTAGTACAGATTATGTAGAGATAGAGCAGCATGTCAAACTCAAAGGCTAACATGGGCGAAATAAACAAGGTTTAAGTTTATGTGGGCCACAAATAAACAAAAGCTTCAATTTTCATAGAAACAAAGGTTTATTCGATAGAGACATGCTGAATATAAAGAGCTGAAATAAATGAGTAATCGTTAACATAAAATAATAGAACATTTTAATAAAAATTAATATTTTTTCTTGAACATTAACTTACCAGACACTGAGTAACTGTATAAATTAATAAACATAACACAAATAAGCCTGTTTTTCTTGTTCTCCAAAGGCAAAATATTTCCTGTTGCACACATCAAATAAGTTGGTACAAGACTAATGACATGATGATTGGCTGCTAAAATACTCGCTGTTGGTATTAGTGGAGAGAAATGGTGCGCCTGCCCATAAGGCTCCTAAGAGAAATGAATGCAACACGATTATAGTAATCAGTCATTAGTGAACGTTGTAGTTTGATATTAATAATTATGTATAAGAGGACATTGTAAAAATTAAGTTATGAAATTTTTATTAAAATGTTTCTTACATGCCATTATATTGCCTGGGCCGCAGAAATATTCATTGTGGGCCACATGCGGCCCACGGGCAGCGAGTTTGACATGCTTGAGTAGAGCGTGTGGCTTTTGAAATTATTAACCAACAGCCTCAAGAAACCCAATAGTCTCAAGAGAGGCTAATCTGAGACAAGAACTGCAAAATCCTTGGAAAAGAATTGGGGTTCTGAATTAGAGAACAGAATCACTGACAAAAAGAAAATCCAAACAAGGAAACTGAGGTCTAGAGGGGGCATTATAATTCACATCACAGGGTATATTTAATTTTACCAAAGGCTCTCACCTTCTATCTTTCCCTTTTGTCCTTCACACTTATTTCTCAATGAATGGTAAATACGTCCAAGGCCAGGGTTGTGCCTTATACTCTCTGCATATGCCCCACAGTATTCAGCAGCGCACTCGGAGGACTGACTAAGAGAAGGAACTCAGACATTTGTTGAATGGAACTGAATTTATAAACACAAGGCCCTATGGGTTTCTTGAGACTCTTGCTTTTAACTTTCAACTACTCAGCCTGCATATTCCATGAGAGAAACATGTGGGGAAGGGAGGCCATTACAGGGCAGGGACTGGCACTCATCCTCCTAGCTCCTAATCCATACACTGTTTATTTTCCTAATGGTTTCACACTATTCCCATCATTTGTCTTCCTTTTATTTTTACTCCTTCTTTCTTCTTCCTAGCCTATGACTTAGAACCACCCTTAGCTCTCATCAGCATCAGCTCTGCTAATGCAACTCGAAGATACAATCCAATTCTATACAATTCAATTTAAAAACATGATTATATACTTCTTTCCCTGGGTACTGAACATGGAAATATAAACATGTATAATATGACTCAGGTGGTTCCCTCCAATAGCTTCTAGTCCAGCCGTGGGCAAACTACTGCCCACAGGCCAGGCCGCATCCGGCCCATTTGAAATGAATAAAACTAAAAAAAAAAAAAAAAAAAAAAGACCGTACCCTTTTATGTAATGATGTTTACTTTGAATTTATATTAGTTCACACAAACACTCCATCCATGCTTTTGTTCCGGCCCTCCGGTCCAGTTTAAGAACCCATTGTGGCCCTCGAGTCAAAAAGTTTGCCCACCCCTGTCTAGTCAAAGTATAGAAATGGGTATATAAAATAATTATGAATTCATAATAAAGCAATATAAGACTTATTAGTAATCTATAGAAAAAGTGACTTAACATTTTTGGGAAGAAGAGAAGATCTACATGAGAATATTATATCTGAGTTGGTTTTTAAATGATGAACAGGAGTTCAGCAAACCTGAAAGAAGGAAAAAGGCTGATGATGGCATGGACTAAGGCATAAATGTTTGGTGAGGTATTCACTATTGCCAGAAGAAAAGGAGATGACAGGGGAGAAAAGGACAAATTAATAAATCCTGATCTAGGATGCAAAAGGGTACACAGACACCTCTTTGTCCATATTTCCACAAAAATTTCCTTAAGAAATGTTATGGGTGCTTTGGGGGGTTTTCTTTTGGAAGGATCCATTCGTTTATGACAGTATCTGAACGTGAGAGGGACATCACAGGAAAAGTCACTGACCTCCCTGGACCCACAGAAGGGCAACCCGAAGGTCATGGTTGTGTGAGTGATGGCGTTCACTAAGCCCCACAGATAGGAGCCTGACGCTAACAGAACACAGAGCTGATGAGACATGCTCACAGGAAACAGCAGAGGGTTACAGATGGCAACAGAGCCGTTGTAGGCATGGCAGCCAGGAATGTGCTTGTGACACAGAGAAGAGACGGGGGGGGGGGGGGGCGGCGGGGGGGTCACTGAGCAGCGTGCCCTCCAAGGGAAGAGTATGATCCTCTTCAGGGCAGTTCACCAGAGGCCTGGGTGCAACTGTGCAAGCATAGCAGATGTCCAAAACGGAAAGGCACTGGAAGAAGGTGGACATTGGGTATGGAGGTGTGATCCACCATGATAATTACAATCATGCCAGAGTTCCCCATGACAGCCACAGCACAGAGGCTCACAAAGGGCAGTACCTTCCTGGACCCCATTTGAATCCAAGTATAAAAAACTCTACTTGGGTACAATTTGCCATTTTATAGGAGGAGAGGAGAGGAGAGGGGAGGGGAGGGGAGGAGAGGGGAAGAGGAGGAGAGGGGAGGGGGGGTGAAGGGGAGGGGAGGGGAGGGGAGGCGAAGGGGAGGGGGAGGAGGGGGAGGAGGAAGAGGGGGAAGAAAAGGCAGGTGAAGGGGAGGGGACTGGGAGGGGAGGGGGATGGGAAGGAGGAGGAGGAGAGGGAGGGGAGAGGGAAGAGGAGGGGAGGAGGGAAAGGAGGAGGGGAAGGAGGAAAAGGAGGAGGAGGAGGAGGGGGAGGGGGAGATTTGCAAACCAAATATCATTCAATGCTTCGAGCATTAAATTAAAGTTTAATATATTCCTCCTTTTTATCTGTTTTTTGCACACCGCTCTTACACCTCTGCCATCACCATGGAAAGAGCTTTTCCCAAATATCTGGCTGCCCCTTGACAGGGGGGCAGACCTGAGCTAAACTCTCAGCGAGGAGGCCAGCCCAGCCAGACTGTGGTGAGAAGTAGAACCGCCCAGGTCTTCCCAGTCTAGATCTGCCAAGCCACAGACCAACTCCAGCTACAGGGGGAGGGAAGCTCTGTGGCATGTTACCGAGATGCGAGAACTGCTTGGAGCCCTGGCTGGGTCGTCACATGCTCTCAGCATCACTCTCACAGTTATCCTTTCCTTGAGTCAGTGATTGGAGTCAAGGTAATTCTGGATGCTCAATAGTGCCCAACGCACTGAACACAATGGGGACCCATCAAACTGTTTGTCAGTGGCATGTAGCAAGAAACCAGCAATGCTTTCTAGTATTCTTCATGCTGAAGGTGGACTACAGTATCCCTTTCTAGAAATCAAAGGTTTTGCTGATAAAAGGTGAAACTTCACAGAATTAGAGTCTCAGACACTCTGTCACCCTTAAGACCCACATTTGTCAGAAAGCGCTTCCTGCCCCGTGTCAGAAACGACGATCCCATGAACATGTGGTACTGTAAGCATTGCTTGTTCAAACACGATGTACAATAAAAGTAAGCGGTGAGTTCCTAATTAACTTCTTCCAGAAGGCATAACTTCACTAGAAAGATCTGAAAAAACCTTTCTCGTAAGCAAACCTTAAAAAAGGCAGTTATATTATATCAGGTTTCCATAGATGCTAGCACCTGGCACTGGCCACCGGAACAAGCAGAAAGGAACACCGCCAGCTCAGATTTTGGATTCTTCCATTTCCATTTGGGGCCACCACTGGCCTTGGATGGAGGCAAGAGGAACTGGAGACTAGAGCAGAGAGGCAGGCCCTCTGTGCACTGAGCGTGACAGCAGTGAGAACAGGAACCAAGCAAGAAGCAAGTCTCTACTCCGGTCCTCCTCCCCTCGCCCTACAGGGACCTTCTGTTCAGAACCAAGGGTTCACCCTGAGCTCTACCATTTGCCTGTGTAACAACAACAACAAAAAGAATCACACAAGCTGACATCATGCCATGTTCTGAGTCCAAGACCTTCATTTCACGTTTTCTTTTAAAAAAATCTTTATTGTTGAAACTATTACATATGTACCCTCCCCCACCCCCTCACTGACCCCTTCTATCCTGTTCCTGCCCCCACCCCAGGCCTTCAGCACACTATTGTCTGTGTCCATGGTTAGCATATATGCACACAAGTTCTTTGGTTAATCTCTTCCTACCACCCACCCGGACCCGCCTTCTCTCTGAGACAGTAAGGAATATGATACTTGCTCTCAAACACGAATGTCACCCAGCAGACATAAATGCACACAGTAAAATGCCATAACAGAGGCTGGAAGCCCTTGGAGCTGCTGAGACCAAGAAGACCTCCAACTTGGATAGTCTTGGAATCTCTACCTTCTATGGAAGCAGAACCATTTTTTTAAAAAATGCTATCTGAGTTTGGGACAACATTACAGTAATTTAGTGTTATTCTGAAGAATGCCCTATATTCACTTACCCTACATGACTATTGTTAAGAGACCCATTAAAAACCATTGCTTAAGTAACAGTCTAGTCTTTGGCTAAGGAGAGATCATGTGTTGCTTAAATAAAAACTACAGAAAAAAATCTACCAGTTAATTCAAAATACATGCCTGAAAATAGGGAAGAGAAATTCTATGGAAATAGTAAAGCTCTTTCCTAATGTGCTCAGGTGATTTTAAGCACCAACTGTCTTGCATATTTTGCAACTGTTTCCTTCCAAAAGCTAAAAATGTCTTGTATTTTACAGACAGTATTTTAGCACTGTTGCCTGTCACACACATAGGCAAACTGTTCAAAAGCTTCAATGTTGAAATTAAAATAAAACGTATGCCTAGAGTGGTAAATATTCTGGATTGATAGAGTTGCAGCAGATAGACTCCAAAAATTGACTGAAGTCTGAGATATTAGAAAGACGAAAAATTTATCTAGTTTTAGCAAATGTCAAATCAGCAGCTATTGCTTTTAAGATTAATAAAAGATATAATGGTTTCCAGATAGCCTCTAAATAGAGATTACTATGAATGGGGAAGTGATTTACCAACAGTCACCACAATGAGATTTCTTTAAAGGTTACAATCATCAGTTATTTAGCTGAAACACTGCTGAGAATGCCTGGTCATTTCTTGAATAATGCATTATATTCATTGTAGATTTGATCTGTATTATAGCAATACAGATATTTCTAAAATAATGGAAAAAACTATCTGTTACCTTCCAATTGCTTAACATATCATTTCCACGAAGTAATTGACTCAGGACATATTACACACTGTCACCTGGGTGTTCTTTCTGCAAGCATAACTTGTAAATAATCTGTACACAATGGGCATCACAAAACAAACTCATCAACCTTTATAGACTTTTAAGAAAAGATGAGATGAATACAGGGCAGAGTGAAGGACCTTTCTGAAGCAGTAAATTAAAATGATTAAATGTCTATATAGTTGGGGTGACAAATTTAAGCTCTGAAATTTAATTATTAACATGGATAACTCACCACATTTTTTAAAATGTTCCCTACGATGTGTAAGTCCTTCTCATATAAATTTCCAAATGCCTTTAGGTTTACTCAAGAGACTGCTTGGAGAAGCACCAAGTATAATGTGTATTGTTTTATTGTTGGATTATGAACTGCACTTCCCAGGATGCTACAGGCTATTTATATAAGCTGGTTTATCCATATGAACTTCTTCAAGGGCACAACATAGAAGACCTTAATAAATTAAAACGAGTTTCTTTGATGTGGTTCCATGAATCTTTGATCAGTATGAGTAGCACATTTGCATTAAAGAACTATAGTAAAGCAATAAAATATACATATACTGTGTACCAGTTTATAGAAAGTGTCCATTGCATTTTGCATTCCTCCCAACTTCTGAGAATCGGGATAAGTAGTACAGAGCCACTATGCTCACAACTATAGCTTTAGCCTCTCACCGATTTACTAATAGTGGGAACAACATGTTACAACATGGATTCTCTGCCAAAAGCCGATGGAAAGTTTACAATAATAAAATCTGTGATCTCCTTCCAGGCTCCTAAACATCCACCCCAGCCTCCTTGTTTTTCTCACTGACATCGCCATTCCACAGACTGAAACCCATGAGGGCGGAGACCATGTCTGCTCCCCCCCCCGCCCCGCCCCCGCCATCTTTATCCCAATAAGTAGTGAGAGAGTTGATTGACTGAAGGCCACAAAGCCCAAATGAATTAGTCACACTCTGAAACTGAGAGAATTCTCACCTGGAATTTTTGAAGATGGTGATACAAATTAAGTATCATCTTTGGAAATGAATGTGATGTGATAGAAGAACACTTAGACAGAAAGGCAAAAAAAAAGGAATTCTAGTTTTATATCTGTGAACACTCAACTGTAAACCCTTTCTACATCATTCCCCTCACCTGTAGAATGAAGGCACGGTTCTATGTGCCCTATAATTCTGAATCTCTAAAAGGCCATGATTCCAAAAGTAAGCAGGGCTATCATAAAATAGAAGAATGGACAGACAAGGGAACCATTGGATTTTTCTGCTTTGGTAGCTACTGCCACCACAAAAAAACACACCTATAAACTACTTCAAAGAAAAATGGAAAAAAAGGAAAAGATGATTATCCTAAACAACTTACTTACCATGATTACTATATCCCTGGTCTTTAGCCTGGGAAAATTCCCTACAACTTTAGCCTCTGGAACATGGGCTGTTGTGTGGCCAAGTTGACACCTACATTCTCAGGTCAGAGGGCTGTGAAAGGGAAGCATAGATGTGCCCTGGCTGGTTTGTACTCTGCTGTCTTAACCTCACATCTTGTCCCTGAGAGCTATTGTATTGTATGTTCTGTTCAAGCTTTGAACGTCAGTCTTACAGTCTAGAGCCAGAGTCTGGGAACTACAGCTTGTGAGCCAATCGGGTGGCAGCTGCCTGCGTTGTAAGCACAGTTTCATAGGCCACAGCCACGCCCTGTTGTCTATGGCTGAAGTCATGCTGCAATGGCAGAATTGAGTTAATCCCAATGTCTAAAATATGTACTATAGGGCCCTTTACAGAGCATGTTTGCCAACCCCTGCTCTAGAGGAAAATAACACGTTGCAATTTAAACTCTAATTGTCCTTCTCTCCTAAGCATAGTAAACACAAACCCTAAGTAGCAATGGCAGAAAGAGGAACGGATTGACACATGCACATGCACAAAGATGATCACACCTCTGGGCACAGGACTGTAAACAACACTGCTTCTGACCCTCATTTTAATGTAAGTCCCCTAAGGGTTACACTCCCCACTGTCCCCTTGCCTACAACAGCCAAGAACGCGGACCCTCTCCAAAGGTAGCTGTCAAGGTGTCACCACTAATTAAAGAACCTGATTCCTCCCTGAGCGAAGGTTGCCTGAAATTCTGCCAAATGTCCAGTTTTATCCCACACTCATCAAGGGTCTAGAAATTACATCAGGCACAAGAAAGTAGGAGATCCATAAAGTCCTATTGAATGACACGCCCTTAAAGTTAGAAAAATCAATGACCAACACCACACATGCACTGAAAAACATATGCGTACATACTGAATTACCAGAAATGCCATACATGTTTAGGAGTTACAGGAGCACACAAGAAATACCTCTCTTAATTTCCAGAGTGAAGGAGGCCTAAGATTTTAAAATAATGATTTAAGGGTAACTGCACCAAGATTTGGAGGACAAGTACATGTTTATATTTGCAACTTCTAGGCAATATGTATAGAGACTTGAAACATTAATACGTTTCTTGTATTTTTTTTATTAATCAATAAAATCATTGCTCAAAATGCCTGCTACAGTTGGACTCTGTTTACTTCTTTTCTTTGGTGACTAAAGACAGAAAATGTTAGCTCCACCCTTTAGCAATATTCTCATACTCCACCCATCAATAAAAATTTTCATGTATTAACATAACTTATATTAAACCCAGGAAGCACTTTAATGTAAGTCATTTCATTCCCATTTCTCCGAAACCTTATATAAAGTGATAGAATACTTTAGGCTGACAAATTTTTTTGAAAAGAAAATAGAAATAGAAGAGGTTCATTTCACCTTCACATGGTGTCTTTCTCATGCAGAGTTCAGATTTCCACATTTGTATCCCTTTAAAGGATTTGATATGCAGGAAAAGAAGAAAGGATGATGGTAAACATTTCATCTTAAAGACAGCTACAGACCACCATATGCCACAATGACCAGAGGCTTGAAACTTACCTTTTACAGATGTGTTTGGGGGTGGGCCTTCCATTCGCAAGTTCCATGGAGGGTCCCCCTGGTTAGCAAAGTCCCTCATTTTCAGATAGCTAATTGTAAGTCGAATGATGGACGCCTTGTCCAGCTGGCTCGTGATGGCTGCAGGAAGAGGCAATAACTTGGCCAATTCATAGAACTCAAAATTTTCTTTTCCCCGGCGGGAGCGTGCGGCGTCTCGGGACTTCTCCTTTCTCAATGCTTGTAAACTGAAACCAAAGACGTGACAACGTATTGTTTAGAACATATGATTTTCTCATCAGATAGAAACTGCTTTCTTTTTACTTCCCCTTTCCCAGCAAAAAGCTACCAAAATCTTCTTCAAAATCCCATGGGTCATGGTAAAATACGTTCCAGACAAGGTCCACTAAAACCATAAATTCTACCTCTGGACTTATATGCTATGAACTCAAGTGCAATGAGTAAAAAGCATTTGCTTGGTAGGGGTTTTCCCCTCACTTGACCATGCAGTAACATACATTCCTTGTTTCTGAAACATAGGACTTACAGGTGATACTTGATCTCTTCAGCTATAAGCAATTTAAAAGATTGGGGTTGTAGATATCTATTCTCAGATATCTATCATATCTATTCTCAAGCTTGGCTTTGTCCATTTAACTATTATCCTGATGGGATTATAACCCATCAAAAGGATGCATTTAAAACCATTATTGCAGTTATCATCTCAGAGGAAAAGGAAAAAACAAAAACAATTCACAGAATCAACAAAGAAAATGTTGATGTTCTTCCAGCGCTCAGTACGGATCAAGACCTCAGTCAGATAAAGAAAACATCCTATTGAAGAGGAAGATGTCCATGTAACTTTATAAATGTGCTGGTAATTTGTTGATAAGAGGATACTTTCATTCTTTTATCAATGGACATACACTAACGAATGGATAGATTCCCTAAATTACTAGAGGATAAAACACATTGCCCAGAAAAGTCAAACTTTATGATAATATAAATTTAATGTTGAAAGACAAAAAGCCCTGTCTGGGTTATTAAAATTTATAAACATTATGGACATATTACTTCACAGAAGAGGCAACAGGTGGGATCCAGCATTTTTCTTTAACTATTCATGTGCATTTCTGTTTGAAGTTTGCTCACATTGCTGAGGGCAGAAGCTGGCACCACTGAAGTTGCCTCTGAGCAGCTGACAGAAAAATTCTACCTACTCTGAATTGCTCTGTTTTGTGTCTGACAAGAAATAAACTCAAGATCAGACACCGGAGATAGGTAATTGGGCAATATTTACAGTATCCAGATACTATTAAAATCATTTATAGGTATCCATTTTATTGAACTCCGAGGTCATTTTTAATTTTTGAGTCTAGCATGCTGGTTTTCCCTTATAGAATAGTGAGAATGAGAACCAAGGAATGAAGTGAGACCAGAGGAATAAATCAAAGTGAGTTTAAAGTTGTGGCTCCCATCCCTATTAGTAGAAGATGGACAATAACATTCCAGGTCACATTAGTGTGTACCTTATATTGTTCCTGGTGTAAACATTGTATTCAGGGTAGACACCCAAACTATCTTATTAAATATCTATGTAAGTGAAGTAATGCCATAATGTTCTGGTCTAATATCCCAAATTATTTCATGTTTACTCTATTAATAAAATATTCTGAATTAGCTAACTAATATATTTCTCAGAACTGGACAAGTTACTGCTATCATTCTCAGTCTCAGCAGTCTTAGGTGACAAACCTTTGTCTCTTCATATCTCACGTGGTAACTCAGGCAGAAACCTCCTTAATTTACAAGGGAAAGACTTGTTTTGCCATTTATATCCCAATATCTTAGCTGGCCTCCATTCAATTCTATAAATGATCAATTTTGGCTTATTGAAAATCTATAATAATAAAAGTGTAATATGCTAATTAGACCGGATGTCCTCCCGGACGACCTTCCGAACGAAGCCAGGGCTGCAGCCACAGGATCTAGGCAGCTGCCAGGGCTGCGAAGGGCTACTCTTGCATGTATTTTGTGCATCGGGCCTCTAGTTATGTAAATAAAGTGAGAGGAGCCTTAAAATATGACCAAGTATAAATCTAACCAAGATCCAGGCTAACATCTTAAGATAAAAGAGTGAGACATATCCCTCTCTATAATACAAGCAATCTACCTAACACCATTTAAGTCATCTGTGCCAAAAAATTCTCTTTTCACATGTTTCTCTACCACTTATGGAGTGCAGTGGTTCAAGTTCAGTGCTCTGTCCTCTTTATATACTTGTAATTGAATACTACTCCAGAAGGTGGGCTGAATGCACAACTTTTTTTAGTCCAATAAGTGACTATGATGGAGCTCTGGAGCAGAGGTTACAAACTCAAGGGCTCACAGGGTTAAGGCAGGGAACAGCAATGAGTGAAGAGGCCTGGAGGACAGCAGTGCAGGCAAAGGGCGGCACACACACTTCCAGCTAACTACAGCTTTGGTGGCAGGCAGGCCTGGTGTTGCCAGAGTTCTGGTTTTTCTATTTCTAAAGAACAAAAACTAAACTTTTACATGGCATTTCAAATTTTATGTTATGTTTTAATTTTGTGTTAGCTAATTAAAGTTCTAAAACTTACACAAGTCCATTAAAATATGTCATTTGGTCAACAATGGAGCAGGGATGCATTTTTATAACTGGGTAATAATTTGGGAGACCGCTTTTGAAGGTAGTTTTAGTGGATGATATATATGATTTTCCTTCAGACATGTCACTCAAATGATCACAAATGGACTCATTTGTTATCTAATTAATATTACTAATATTCATGCTGGAATTTCTCTGTTCACCCGAAGCAACGAGGGGATTAGACCATTACTCTGAAATTGATATAAATGCATAAGTTTATCAATAAACTAAAGAAAAAAATAATCCTATGGGAAGGAAAGCTCAAGATCACAGGAAGCAACCCAATGGGCTCCAAAGCCTCGCTGAGGGGAAGGGGAATATGTGGACGGGAATGCCTTTTGGCATTCTGCTCAATACTGACTGTTCTGAAACAGCACAGAGCACAACTTACTCTATGTGTTCCTGCTCTACCTTCTGTTGTCTTTCTGCCCCCCTCCCCTCCTTTTTTACTCTAGCACACACTGTTACCCCACTGGAGTAATCTTCTTGGCCATAAACTCAATAACAAAGGGTTTCCATGACTCCCACATCACATCATTATGCAGACACCATAGTTCAGAAGACTTTCAGAATGATAGCACTGTGTCTGTAATAAGTAGTAATTGGTTTTGAGGGTAACAGCAATAAAATATAGTCAAAGGATTATAGAGGTTATAGAGATGCTGACAGAAATAGATGAAGCTAAGGACCTTAAGACAACAACACAGATTGAGGATTAATCTTTTTTTCTGCTTTTGTGAAGTAGAGCCTAGTTATAAGCAATTCTCAAATTGAATTAAGGACTGCATTAACACCTAAAATAAACTTAGTATTTATACATTCTGTTCTAAACCAAAAAAAGTATTTATAGAATACTAAAGAAAGGATGGCTTATTTGTACATGAGCAAAATGTTTGATCTCTGCCATTTAAAATATGATTAGGCTTCAGAGTCACTAAAAGTACTCCCTGGGCCAAAACTCCCCACTGCAGATGCCCATGTAGGAAGAAGAGACTACGTTATGCCAGCGCTCTTTGATGAGGTTATTATCAACCTCACCAGCACTACCACCAACTAAAGACCAAAAAATTAACAGCCACTTCAAAAGGGAGACATGTAGATATGTGGAGCTAGAGATAAATAAAAGCTGGAAGTCCTATATGAAGTTGTATGTATATATGTATATATTTGGGGGAAGATAGTAAATGAGTTTCAGATTATCCTTAGGGACCCCACCTCCCCAACTAAAAGGGTAATGATCTAGTATCTTGGATTTCTCCTAAGCCTTATTAAGTTAAATTTTCCCCTTCTTCTTGTCATTGATGTTGCCAGAATTCATTTATCATAAACAAGTATCTCTGGTTTCAATAATATTATTTAATCTATGTTTCTTCTCAACACCTTGAAAGAATTTGTACAAGTTTCTAAAGCTATACCTTATGCACAGATAACAAGCAATCATAAACTTTTACTAGTAATGGCAGTGCACATTAAATGAAAAGTGACTTTTTTAAATCCTTTTATGACTCTTAAATCCCTTTGGCAAGTTGTGTATTTTGTGCAAAGACTCCTGGCGAAGGAGTTAAAGACACATGTTGGGCATTTGCGACCATTATGATTCTAAGTTACAAAGTTGAGCCTTAATTTAATCATTTTATAAAATGAGGATGACAAATGGGGCATTTTTGGCAAATCCCCTGAGAGATAACTATAAAGTAGTAAACGTCTTGGACAGTTCTAGATTTTAACTATTAAGATAGTTTATGAATTCTAAATGTGGTAGAGTCCACTTTAGAATTTCACAACAGAGAAGAATTTTAAGAAATTGGAAAGCTCAGAAATGCCCAAAGTCAAGTCAACCCATCCTTAAACTTGGAGTGGAAGCTCTGTAGCCAGACTGTGGACCTTCACATCACCAGACAGTTACTCGCTGGGCAACCTCGGGTAGGCCTCTCAACCTTTTTAGGCCTCAATTTCTTCATCTGGAAAATGGACATTTTAATAGTATCTACTTCATAATATTCCTGAGAGGAATAACTGAGCTAATCTGTGCAAATTGCAAAATGTCTACCATGGTGTAAATATTACATAAGCAGTAACTCTTATTATAATAAATATAAAACTTATATGAGGAAAAAAAGCCCAACTGTTTTAATCCTAGTACCACATCTGATTACCACCCTATTTCTCCATAATTCTTTATAAATTTTTTAACCAAGCTTCTTATCTACCATGTTTGACTAGATTTTCTATAATTCCGAATACCTGTTTGCTTTCCTCATTGTCCTCTCAGACTCCTTTCTCTACTGCCACTTATGTATGACCTTCACTTTAGTAAATTTAATTTCCCATGTAGTGACAGTTAAAGTCAAACCAAGGAAAATACAGTCAGAGGCCTAACTTCTGCTTGATGACAACATTAAAACTGCCTTTTTTTAAAAAAAAAAAAAGTCCTACGTGTTCTAATAGTGATTATCATCAAGTTCTGTCTGACACCTTTTTCAGTGTCTTCCATGCCAGCAGAAGGTAGACGTTAAGTGCATGGACTGTGAAGCCAACTTCCTGTATTTAAATCCTGGCTCTATAACTTTCTAATTATGTAAATATGATAAAATTACTTAACTTATTTTGTCTCAGTTATTCTCACCTGTGAAATGGGATGATAATGCTATCTGCTTCCTAAGATTATTATTGGAATTAAAGTTATTTGTTGCAAAACATTTACAATTGTGCCTGGCACATAGTAACACTATATAAAATGTGTTTAACAAAAAAATCTTAGCTCATCTCACAATGATACTTCTATGCTTTGAGGTCGACAATGTTCATTTATAATGTACACTCTGTTCTCACCAATATGATTCCTATTCACTGGTTCTGACATATAACATTAGGTTCCTAAGCGAAGTAAAATTCTGTTATTGCAGAGGTTTTGATTTTTCATCCTAGTCCTCTTTATGCCTATAGTCTATATGTTGTATACTGAAGCTGCACTTAATGAGTTGTTCAAATAAAAAAATGTTTCCTTAATAACAGATGATTCAAAAATAAATAAATGATTATCTCTTCTAGGAAAGGTGGCCATTTTTAAGTTTGCTAAAGTTGAAAAAACTGGCATTCAGTTGCAAAACAAGAAATTTTGTTTATACATAAAAATTAATATTTAAACAGGTGCTAAGTCCAAAAGCTTGTGACTTCTATGGAAGACTTCAAATCTGCAATGACAATTATTATGTAGGAAGGGTATATGCGTACTCCTAGTGGAAAAATAATCTTTCAAAATATCTTCCAAAACATCACAAATCTTAAAGTTCTCCTTGTTGGTAGGCAAGGCAACAACCCCAGGACCATGGAGAGCTCACACAGCACTTCTGTTGGTGGGCAAGTATGGGAATGCAGCAAGCAGCATTTTCTGCTTAGCTCTCCACACTGGGGGCAAGGCTGAGTCATGAAATAGTGCTTGTGCTGAAATTAGCAAAACATTTTTTTAAGGTATAAAAAGTTAAACAGGTACAGCCACGATCACCAAACCAATATTATGAAATTGATCCACAGTTTGCAATCTCTCTGAAGCTGCCATAGAACTGGATAAGGATGCTACTTGTCCAGGATGGGGGGAAAAAAAAAAAAAAGACAACTTTGTACTTGCTGAGTCATTATATTAAGAGAGGTAGGCTATCCTTTGTGGCTGATCAAATTTAGCTTTGCAAAATTGATTACTTTGGTTTCTTTCTTTACAGAAGTGGTTATGATAATTATGGAAATAATATAGCTGAGATCTACAGAACATGATAAAGGGAAAATAATATTTATCACAGAGAAACAACATAATGGTTCTTCCTCTCATATGACGTCTTCACAATCAGATTTATCACTTTTATAACTTATATTTGTGGGACTGCTTCTAATATAGACATAATTGATAGATACACACTATCTCTACACAAAAATCCTCTAAGCCTCAATTTTAACACTGACATGTAAACTTTTAGAATACAATAACTAGTCCTTATTAAAGAACATGGCAGGTTTGAGGCATCTAACTATCAGAAAAAGGAAAGGTAGGGTCAGAACCACTTTAAATCTTACTTAAAAGTACTGCTAGGGAGCCAGACAGGCAGGTTTTATGGATTTTTCCTACTTGTTTGCTTAGGAGAACCCAGCACTACAGACTTCTACTATTTATCAATTAATCTGGCACGCAGCCTCAAAGGAAGAAGGTCGGCCTCTATTAAAAATGCAGCCATCAAAAATTCATCAAAGGCTTCAGCATGTTAACTCATGAACCTTTGAACACCTGCACACTTGTCAGATCTCTGGTCATAGTTAACGGTGAAATCTATAGGTACTCCATCCAGTACCTACACCTGCCCTGACATGAGCTGAATGAGGAGGTTTCCCAGAGAAAAGATGAAGATTCTATAAGCACTGCTTGCTTTTCCTTCATTAGTTTCAATAAAATAGCCCTCCACACATTAACATCATATAGAGTTCAAAGTCAATCAAATCAGCCTACTACAAAGAAAAAGAATCTTTCAGGATTATTTTCCCTGTGATTATAAATATGAGCCTTCTTATAATGTGTTATAATTGAGAAACGCATAAACAACTATTATCTGGTAGGGTTATGCACAACATAGCTCACAAACTGAAGTCTTTAAGATGCTCCAAGAAAAGGTAATCATTTCAGAAACTTTCCTTTAATGTGTGAAGAAAGCAGTATACTATACGTTGGAAGTTAAAACTGGAACCTTCAAGTTCAAGGTAAGAACTCTCCTGCTTAACTAATGCACTGCTCATAGCTGTCATCATTAATTTATGTTAGCCTCTGTAAACATCAAGAGTATAATAGGCCAATTTCACAACTAAATATAGATGCACATTTTGCCCTTATATAAATGGCAGATTGCTGCCGTAGATCATCGCTGCAGCAACACGTCAGTAAAGATGCACTGTTTGATGGTCTGATGCTCACACAATATATAAAACCAGTTGTAATGGTTGTTTGGAAGCAAAGTGTAACATAGCAGCAAAATTTCATTTGTTCCACAAACTCAGGATATATTAAGCTTGGCTGACAAAGACTGTTTGATGTGCTAAATCAGTTTGACCTTCATTCTTGCTTTATTTTTCTCATTTAACATGTGAAATGACCATTATTTTTCCCCATGTAAGAAAATATCATGAAATTGATTGCTTAAAAATGTCAAATAAAAAACAACAACTGCAACTGCTAACATTGGATAAAGTATTAAAATGAAGATGCATTAAATTTTTAAAAAATATATTCTGACTGAATAATCATGACCCATTTTTTGACTTGTGGTAAATAGATCAAAAGACTAATTAAAGCCATTTAACTGAATGCCTTTCCTCAAGTTCAGAAAATGCCTTGTGTACGTTTGAACTTAATAATTAAATTAATTGGTTTTAGCCAATGAGTATTTTTATTCTTAATACTTTAAATAAAAGGATTTAATTCCAGGATGAGTCATTGGAATATTAATAAGAAAAGCTGAGAAGTCTGCACAATCCTTTTCAACCAATGGTCACCTTGACTCAAATAACCCTCAGATGAACCACAGCAAGACCAAACTATTCATTGTATGCTTTGGTGTCTGCCAAAAACCTCATGAATCAAAGTGTTTTGTTCTTCATTTTCCCCCAGAACTTTAAGCCATACCACTGGCAGTTCCGTAATAATGGAAAAATTGCTGCTTTATCAAGTAATTTCTCTCCACCCCACAAATAGCACTTTACCTTGAAGCAACTTGTATATTTCACACCTTAAATTTCTATTTACCAAATCAGCTAATCACTTCACAATTGAACTCAGAACAAAAAAAATTATCAATTAAAGTGGTTGAAACTCCTGCAAATTATCATTTAGGAATGAAGTAATTGCTTTCATCAGGGCAGAAAAGCCCGCCAGAACAGAAATGTCACTTTAGATTAGTGTTCTCAGTCCTGAAGCTATGGATGACACAGCTGATATAAGACTAAATGCCAAGACCAATCAATTGCTTTTGTGGCTCTGCTCTGAGCTGCTGTAAAAGGGGCCATTTTCTAGGATCTACTCTTCATTATAGTAAATGCTATCTCCTTGGTAACATAATTCCATTTCTCATAAATTCTGTCTGAGAGCATTGTCCTAACAATGAATGTTTGTGGAAAAGAATGCTGTTGGTTTAATGCACAGAATTCATTGTGAATGGCTGTCAAACTGCTATAGTTTACTAGTTCTTAAACATAAATTGAAGTCTTATACATTAAAAAGAATTCTTGGTAAGAAATGATTGTCCTGAACAAGTAAGATACTGTATTTGAAGGTTTTGTGTTACTGGTTTAGAGTTTTCACTGTTCTAGTGTGTATCTGTCCTGTACATGAAACCAGTCAGCTCACACCCCTGGTGGGTGAACACTTCACTTACTTTCTCAGCAGTGCAGTTTGCAAATGTGAAACCTCAGAAGCAAATATGGACTCATTAGGCAACTGCATGTGATTTGTCAATAGCCAGAAAGGTGTTAGAGAGAGAGAGAGAGAGAGAGAGAGAGAGAGAGAGAGAGAGAGAGAGAGAGAGAGAGAGATCCTTGAGCTCAGCCCTTCCTGGAAAGCATCCAGATCTTCATTTATATTGTTCATCCCCCTAAAGTTACAAGAATCTAGGTTCCTGGCTCCAATTAAAAGGAAATTGAAGAAGATAATACAAAGAGAAAGCAGCAATTCCCTGCCCTGCTCTCTTCAGGTCTGAAGTTTAGGAAGATTTTCGGGGCCATGGGTCTTTGCTCACCTTGGAATACAGGCTTTCCCATCCTGGTGATCACACATGTGTAACTTTCATTAACAGTAGCAGGAGGCCCTAACCGGTTGGACTTAGGGGATAGAGCGTCGGCCTGCAGACTGAAGGGTCCCGGGTTCGATTCCGGTCAAGGGCATGTACCTTGGTTGCGGGCACATCCCTAGTAGGAGGTGTGCAGGAGGCAGCTGATCGATGTTTCTCTCTCATCGATGTTTCTAACTCTCTATCCCTCTCCCTTCCTCTCTGTAAAAAACCAATAAAATATATTTTTTAAAAAACAGTAGCAGGAGTCAGGAGCACAGACTGAGAGGAATATCTACTGCTAAATATTTGGAAGGGACAGAGCATCTCTGCTGAAAGGCAAAATGGGAGGGGCTGGTGGGCTCCCTGTGATGGCGGGACATTGTACTGACCATCCCTGGGGGCAGGAATCTCTACCACTCCAAGGAACTACAGTGCTACCCGTGTTGTTTCTGATGTTAAGATTATTAAGCATCACCAAGGAATAGCATGGACCTTAATATCATAACAGTAAAAGCTAATCTGAAAGCTTACTATAGTTCAGCCAGGGTCCAACTGTTTTAAACACTATTGCATTTAGTTCATGACTGACTGCCAATATCAGCGATGAGGGGTGGGGAGAGTGACAACTATGGAAGGCAGATAGTCTCTGCTGGATACATTTGAAACTAAAAACAATGTTGTTCTCAGCCCCTTTTTGGGGGGTGAGCTGCATGAGTTTTGCACTTTCCATTCAATTGTTCACACACAACCATCCTCAAAAACTTTGTCTCAGGGAGAGCTTTTCCCAGATTCTAGACTTTCAGTGCTAAAATCAGGAATGTCCTAGGCAACCCAGAAGAGATGGTCACCCTGGAAGTAATACCACCCCCATCTCGCCAATAAGAATATCAAAGCAGGGAGAGGAAAAGTAGCTTGCCCAAAGCCAATGATGGTTGGAGTTGGAATCTGAATCTTTGCAAGATAACTCAATACATCCTTCTCACTGCAATACATTGCCTCTGCAGCAAGTCTTCATGGTTCCCCCTTTCACTGCTTTATTTAGATGACAAGTCACTGATAAAATTTTATTTGATTTCTAGTCAGCCATATAAATTTCATAATTTTTGTGAAAACATTAATTCCTTAATGATATGTCCAATAAAACCAATGTTTTTCAGGCTTATAAGCACATTCCAATTGGGAGGATAGAGGTTTGCTATTAATTGCTGTAAGTCCCAAAATAAATGCTTTGGAATTCAAATTCAAATGACCTTTTCTGCAAAGAAAATTCATTTTTTCTTTTAATTTTCTTTAAGTGTGATTTCAAACACTTCTGAAAACACAACTAAGTGGAAGAAAGCTTTGAAAACTTTCAAGTTTGATAGGAGAAACTTTGAAAGGGGAAAGCATGCTTTGACAAGTCTGATGATATTTAACCATGAAAAATGAAGATTATGGTCATGTGAACACTACAAACAGAGCACTTTTACTTGGCATCAATGAACACACCACTACACTACAGATGCCTACATTCTTTTGTGAAATAGAGATAATTAAATAAAATGGTCACCCTTTCTTTAAACACTACAACTGAGGATATAGGTCTACCAGCCTTAAGAGACTATATACTCCATCCCCCACCTATTTTTTTTAATTAGTGTATTTTTACTTCATCTTTCATCAGGAGTCCAAAAGCACAGTGCATGTTTGCTGGGAGTGTAAACTGTTATGATTTCTAGAGAACACCTGGGCCAATACCTGTCCAAAGACTTAGAAATTTTCTTTGGTGACCCAATTTGACTAAGATGTGAACAAATATATTGCTAAATTAATATTCACTGCCTCTCTGATAAGCTTTAGAAAAATACATGAAATATTCTCAAGATATTGAACAAGTATGTTGAAAAAATCTTCAATGGCTTAAAATTTTTGCAATATGTTAAATGATAAAAGGCAGTTTAAAATTATCATGCATGGTGAGATCAAATAACTATATAGCCATAGCCCTATACCTATATAGATAGCTATAGATATAAAATATACCCATATCTGGATTAATGAAGCAAAATATTAAGACTGGTTATTTCTCCATGGTAGAAATTCCTTGTGTTGTCCAAGGGAACGAGGGGGTAACTAATTCCTGAAGTTTCTTCAATAAACACGCATTTTTTTCTATAAACATTTTTAAAATGTAATTTTATGGAGTCCAACTTGAGCATTGGAAGCAGCCTGGTGCTCCGAGGTATTTTTCATTTAATAAATGGTTTTCCTGATACTGCTATCAAGTGCCACCCTGTCAACTACTTCTTGTAATAGTAGAACCTGAAAAATAGTTGGGGGAAAAGCTTGGCCAGGTCATTCCTCTACAAGAGAACTGGACATAGATCAGTGAGGAAAGGGCTTCGTCCCCCTGAAGTTATGTCACCCAGGTCTCCAGCCAGATGACCGAGTCCTTTAGCCATGTAGGCAGGCCCGTGTCCTGCTCGGTCCCTCTAAACCCCAGAGCAGAGCGTTTCCCAGTGTGCCAGGTGCCAGCTGCGTGGCTGGGGATGCAGAATACTTACTCCCAGTTAATGGCTGACTTTTTCTGTGTGTCACTAACAACTTGACAACCTGACAGCAGCTGTAAATCCTTACCCAGGAGAAAACACAGACAAATAAACACACACAATATCACACATTCCTGAAGCACATTCTCAGAACCTGAGTCAAGTCTACGTTGGCAGGTTGCCACGTTGATAGCTTAAGATCTCTACTAAGCTTTACAACCTGACCAAAGTATTATAATCACTTACTGTTTTCCAGTGATTGCTATACTTCCCACTTTTAATAGGTTCTGGCCCTTGGTGGCAGGGTGGTTCCACGGTAATAAACGATACACTGAGTGGCCAGATTATTATGACCACCTGATGTTTGTAGGCAAATTAGCTACAATTTCGCTCTGAAGTTGCTAGAGGGCCAGACCATTATAAACGTCTGAATAGCACAACATACCTAAGTATCGTTGCTGATCAGGTTCATCCTATCATGTTGATGGCATATCCCAATGGAGATGGCTTCTTCCAACAAGGCAATGCGCCATGCCACGGTTCTGGTATTGTACAGGAGTGCTTTAAAGAACATGAGGGAGACTCTACCTTGCTTAGGCGGCCCCCACAATCACCAGATCTCAATCCAATTGAGCATTTGTGGGACGAAGTTAAAAGAGCCATCAGGCAGCTGGTTCCACAACCATCAAATCTCACAGAACTGGACAGTGCTATTCATCAGGCACGGTGTCAGATTCCTCACACCACCTTTCAACATCTCGTGGAGTCAATGCCAAGAGGAATCGCCACAGTATTGAAGGCAAAAGGTGGCCCAATTAAGTACTGATGGGGTAGTCATAATAATCTGGCCACTCAGTGTATAAGTATATGCAACGGCCAAGATGTTTGTGTGTGCCAGGGATTACCATATAACATTTAATTTGAGGAGTCATGATACCGCACTGAAGTACTTTACAAAGTGGGACAACATAAAAATCCCCTTAATTTCTAGGCTTCCGTTATTCAGTCAGGAACTAAGTCTTCCATGGACTCTACATTCTACTGAAAACCTTGATAGGTGCTTACTCCTCTCATTAAAATCTAACTTTAAGGAATTTCAAGTAAATTATTGTGAGCCAAATCTAGTTACCAGACAGGATGAGAAAGATATATGTCAATGTAAAAAATCAGTTATAAAAATACTATGGGTGGTGGGCACACAATGCAATATGCAGATCACAAATCATAAAAAATGTATACTTGAAACCTATATGATTTATTAGCCAATGTCAACCAAAATCAAAATTAGGCAATTAGGTGCATCTTATTTATTTTATGAGTTGTAAATTGTAAATTGTCAATGAAAAAACCAAAGGTTGTCTCATGATTAATTATATATAAAACTAAAAAGACCGAGTTGTCTTAGTAACTGAAAGTCCTGATTTTGAACAAATAATTATCATTACTTTAATAATAACGTGAGTTCAAACTGTTGATAAAGAGTTCTCCAATATAAGAAAGCACATGATGATTTGTAAGCTGATGTAAAAGGAATTGCTTAATTGATATGGAGCAATGGAAGCCAGCAATTTTCTCAAGTGGCTGCTATCACAAAGCCTCCATAAATAACTTTAGTGTCTGAAACTATAGCCACCAAATAATTTGTTGAAAAATACAAAATGTATACCATATGGTTGAACACATCTTCCCTGACCTGTCAGCTAAGTATGGACCTTAACCAAAATGGATATCCTGTTGCCTTTTATCTTCCCACAGGTATTTCACAGGAGCCCTCCTTTCTTAAATCCACCCATAGTCTTCTCTCTGAATTTTATTTGATTTTGTTTGGGCAGAATTATTTATCTCAGAGGGTCATCCCAGGAGGACTCCTTTTGAGTTATCAGCCAACAAAAGAACACTAGTTATCATTAGTTTCATCTCTGAAAACCGCAGTGTTCCCCAACAGCATAAGAAGATAGCGTAGACATCAATGAGTCACCAAGAGCAATGTGGAAACTTTGTCATGTTCTTGTGTTCCCATGGTTGTGGACCTGAATCAAACACTCACACACGCACGCACACACACACATGCACCTCACACACACACATTCACATAAACACATCACTTAAGGAACTGAATTATATATGTGGCTTTCTGGAGCTAAGACTTTTCCAATTAACTCAACACATCCCAAATTTTCAGGGGTGGTTTCTGAACACTTCTAGCATTAGATGAAATTTGTATTTTACCAAATGTGTCAGGATTGTTCTACAATGCCTTGTTTTCTTCTCCCTCATTTTTATTCCCTCATTTTCTTCTACAGAATTTTTCCAAATAGAATAATTTATTTGATTTAGTCATACCTCTTCTCATAAAATTCATATATGCAAGACGAGTTTTTTTAAGTCTTATAAGTATTGTTAGTCTAGTGTGAGTGAATTTAAGGGTCACAAACTCCAATATATGTAGGATCCAACACCATTGTACAAGTGACTAAAAAGCAGGTGAAAGAAACCAATGCAAGTATGATAATAAATGGCAACTGAATCTCATTGTTGAGTAGGTATCAGGGAGTAGTGGGGCTTGTAGCAGGTAACAATGAGAAGAGAGTACCTTGGAGAGCACATGCCCAGACAACAGGGGGCGTTCATTATTCAGGAAAAACTACTTGTTACTAGATGGAAATGTGGACCCAAAGGTGACAGGTCTAGATATCTAGATTTTCTTAGTGTAAAAATCTCCTGTTGTTTTAAAAAAAATATTAGCTTCTCATTTTTAAAATGAAACTCTTTGCAACCTACTGAGGATCTCATTTGCCTGTGGCAGTTAGTAATCTGTGTTTTAATGCCATTAATGGCTTTTCTTGAGAGTAAGATTTAATTGTGGAGTACACAGGTATGGGATATGCAGGAGTCAGGTGACACTGAAGAAATGGGGAAAAACTATAAAATGGAGGACAATGAGAAAAGTTGGAGAGGAAGAAAAGAAACTATAATTATTAGCAGTGATTTGCTCTGAGTAGAATTTATGTTTTACCTTACTCTGCTTTATAAATTTTCTATAAGTCATTAGGAAAAATTAGATGAAATTACTATTCCATTGGATTAAACCAATTATTTAAAGTAGCTCAGAAAATTAAAAATACTCATATGCATTTCTGTGTATAGATCCATGTTCCATGTTTAAGCCACATAGTTTCAATCACATAATCAAATGTGAATGTTCAATCAGTTCACCATGGTGGCATTATGTATTAAAAAAAATGAGTTAAAAATTAAAATAACCCTTTTCAAAATGAGTAATCAGAGTACAGTCCCTCCAAAATCAATTATTATATTAACAATTTCTTAAAAGTACATGCTAAAAATGACTTTGCTGTTTTGAGTTCAATGATAATGTTGAGAGAGTACCTTGCATATATAGTATGTCCTCAATAAGTGTTTGCTAAACGATGATTATGGTGATGGTGATCTGAATGTCCTTAAACATCATGATTAAAAATAGTAAACAACACAGCCAGTAGTAGTGGTATGGAAATTAAATTTACCAGTAAATCAGTCCCTGGGATGATATTAAAATGAATAAGGGATTTTAAAAAAGGGAAATGGAAGAAATACAGATACTCCCCTTCCCTGCCAAATCTGTACACTCATAAATTCTTCCCTGACTATTTAAATTCTCAAAACACAGTCTTGCTCCCTTTCTACACACTGGATTTGGTGCTATAGTAAGCATCAAACTAAGGCAAAATGAATGAAAAAAGAAAAAGTAATGAGCCTGTCTAGCCTCTTTGTTAATCAAACCTTGGCATCAGAACACAAAGTCACCATAAATCCTTCCCACACGTCAGGTAGAGGTACCACAAGGAGGGATGGGAACCATTTCTAAGGGGAAATCCTAGATCTTCACATAGTTATCATATCTACTAGAGGCCCGATGCACGAAATTCCTGTAAGAGTAGGCCTTCCCTCCCCCAGCTGCTGGCACGGGCTTCCCTCTGGCACCTGGGACTCAGGCCTCCCTTCTGCCACCGACAGGCACCTAGGACCCAGGCTTCCCTCGCAGCCCCAGCTTTGTCCGGTCTAATTAGCATATTTTGTTTTTATTATTAAAGATTTGTTGTATCTATGTGTTTATGTGTAACCAAAAGTACCAAAACAAAGTGGACTGAGGCAGTGTTCCAAAGAGAACATATTAGGAGAGCACAGATTCAAATTAAGATGTGAAATCTCTGTTTCAGAACAACTGAATAAGACAGCCATTTAGAGAGGCCTTATGAAATTCAATAAAATTTTTGGAATCCCTGTTTTCCTGTAGCTGAATCTTTGCCTTCAAGCATTGTGGGGTTTTTTTGTTTTTTTTGTTTGTTTTTTTGCCTTATTTATTTTTAAATAAATAGTTTTCAGTGTGTGTGTGTGTGTGTGTGTGTGTGTGTGCGCACATCTGCTTTCCTTACCGGGGCAGAGGTGGTCTTCTCACTTCCTTCTAATATAGGCTCCTACTCTCTGGCAGTACCTTCCCCCCTTGGACAGAGGCTGACAGCTTAGGTAGAAGGGACAGCCATGATGTCCGTGTGCAGAGTCCGCTGCTTTATGAAATTGATCAGAATGGCACAATTCTAGTCAATTTCACTCACAGCAGGTAGAAGCAAGAAAAACATTTCTATGTAAGAGTCAGCCATTGTTCTTCATCTGCAGCTTCCAGGACTAATTGTACAGAAAATCTCAACTGAAAAAGCAAATGCGCGTGCACACACACACACACACACGGCAGACATGCTATAATCTTTCATACCCCCCCACTGCCCACTGTATATATTATACAGTAAGACATGTAGGTTATAATTTTATTGATAGACTCTCATGACATTATAAAATCTATAGGGCAAAGAGCAAGTGATTTGCTCATGTCACCAAAAATCCAATACAAAATTACAGCTTTCATTTAGAAGCCGTTTTGGGACTTTTTTTTTAATTAGTCATAATGCATGGTTATCAATACTTGTATTTGGATCATGATGACAAGGAAGAGAAATAAAATAAAGCCAATGAACCACTCCGGATTTACAAAGTTCTATACAAATTGTGAGATGTACGACAATTTGAAAAACATATCTCAAAGATAAGAGATCAACGGAAGGACTTGTATGCATGCATATAAGCATAACCAATGAACACAAGACACTGGGAGTGGGATAGGGGAGGCAGGGGAAGGTCAAAGGGGAAAAAAGGAGACATGTGTAATACTCTTTGTAATACTTTAAGCAATAAAACAAAATTTAAAAAAAAAGAAACACACACACACAAAAAAAAAAAAACCCACCACATGTACGTATAACACATAGACACAGAAAATAGTGTGGCGATGGCCATAGGGAAAGGGTGTGATGTCTGGTGGAGGCAGGCAAATTAGGAAAAAATAAGGGCGAAAAGAGACTTTTCTTGGGGTGATGAGTGCATAATGCAGTGTGCAGATGATGTTTTATTGAGTTGTACCCTTGAAACCTGTATAGTTTTGTTAACTAATGTCACTTCAATAAATCCAATTTTTAAAAATTGCCAAAAAGAAAAAAGATCTCGATCTTAACATGCAAAATCAAGTTTAGGTCTTCTATACTGTTCATTACACATGAGCTTGCATAAATTCCTTAATAATTTGTGCAAGTAAGGCAAGAACAGGAAAGATAACGCCTCTTCTCTCCACGCCAATATGCTCAACTTTCACAAGATCTCGACATCGTGTGTCCTCATTTGGTGAGGACAGATTTGGGTGAGGGTTTCATATTCCCTGAAGATCCACTCATCCACTTTCAAAGCATTGATTTAACAGATGCTCACAAGGAGTGGAGGTAATGTGGAAACATGTCAGTGCCAAGGAAATTCTACTACTCCCAAGACAGAGGGATATCCTGCTGAAAAGCAAAGACTTTCCTACCTCTCTGGGCTCAGAACACTTGTACTTTAGGCAGGAGGAGGCTAACTGAGCCGTCAAAGACAGGTCCATCTTAGTACTCCATGCTATCCGTGAGGGGTCCAGGATGGAACCAATGTGTGATTGTACAATGTGTGATTTGTCTGCAGGTCCAGACTAAAGCCATTGGCAGGTCATCCAGAAAATAAGTACAGTTAATTGGGTAGGTACAGGTGGGCCCACATAAGGAAACTATTCAATATAAGAAAAATATGATTAAAAAATCACAGTTATTCACTCCAATCAAATACCGATCAATAAGTTGTGAGGCCCGAGTGCTGGGCCAAGCTCTGCCACTAATAGCTGGATGATTCCAAACAATATATTTAATTTCTCTGGCTGTAGTTTTCTCAGGTGAAAATCAAAGGGATTTTTCTCTAGAATATCATTCTCCTTAAAGATTTTATTTTCACTTGTTTTTGTCATGTAAAATTAGTGAACTACTTGGGCATATTCCTGATGTGTATTAATGTTATTGCCCAATTCACCTACAGCTTTAAATTGGTGTGTCCTCTGCACTCCCACTGCTCTGCCTGTTGGCATCTAACACAGTCTCAAAGGCTTCAATCAGCAAATATGCAACCTGACTCTCACGTAGGATTCAGTGAGTTTGATTGGTTACAAATCTCATGAAGAATGCATGAAAACTGCCTTAACTAAAATTGCTGATTCATGACAATGAAACACTCCCATCTTCACTTTTCCAAAAGAAGCCCTGCGTCTTTTCCAGAACTGACGAAGCAGAGCACAGAGCAGTTACCCTGGAGTTAAATGAATATGGAATATCAGCTGTCTAAACTGAAAGATGAGTACAATTCATGTAAGAGTTATAGCTCTGTTTTAAGTATAAATTAAGCCTTTTTCTTTTACTGGGTGGGAGAGGTTCAACTGATAGCAAAACTTAAGTCTTTAAAGTCTGCCTATTTATGCTCTAGGTAGAGTATAATGCCCTGGGACATTCCTACAGAATGTCAACCATCTGGATCAAGCAATCAACATGTTGGTGGCTGTCTGGCATCAGGCTAAATCCAAATCAATCAGTGATCTATATCTGATGAACACCAGTAATTTTGGCACCGTGTAGACACGAATGCAATACTCCTATATCACCCCAAGGTAAGTCATCTTTCTACCGTTTTCTAATCTGTTCGCATATCTGATTCCACAATTTTTCCAAAATATAGGCTCTGATCCCATGGGTAGATCCATTTTGTAATAGACCTGAGAGCAACCACTGTATCATCTTCAACACCTGTTAAGCCAATGAAAGCAGTACTGGCTGAAGAAATTCTAAGATTACCAATATTCCAAGTGACTCATGCCTTTGGACTTGACTGCTGGAATCATATCAGACTGCATTATTCTTTAACTGACACATAAATCTGATTTGCTATTAATAACACTTACTATATCTACAAACAACATAATTCAGTCCCAAAGTGTAATGTCTGAAATTACATTAAGTACTAAGAAAAAAAAACACCAAGCCCTATAAACCACATGTTAAATAAAAATGAAATATTCTTTCAATAGAAATGTGCAGAGAATGGTTAATAGCATAAGCAATGTTTACATTAATTTCACTTGAACTTTTGCAGGCTGGAGTAGCATGCTTTGAGTAGATTACAGTCTTGATTTTTAGTGAATAATATGTAGCTTAAAGTTTCAGAAAACTCCAAACTACAAGTATTCTAAGTTTGGGGTGAATGAAGGTGGAAGCTTAAAATGGGAAAGACTAAAAGAGAAAAGGAAGCACCTTTACAAAGAGCTATTATACCTGATAGGCTCCATGCAAGACAGTTGAAATGTGAGCTTCAGTATTCAAAATAGAAAGGATACAATCATATGTCTGGTTAACTTACAGGAAATAGTTCCAGAGACAATTTTACACTAACTACAGTGATTTGGGCAATTTTTAAAAATAATACCAGCCAATTTCTCTCCATTATACTCTGCTGGCAGAAAATAAAACATTTTTCCTTGAAATGATTGCCTTTGGCTTTGTTAAATCATGCATTCTGTCAACATGTGGTCACCATTTTTACATGATCTTTCTGCTTCCCTAGAAAAGAATGAATTCACAGTCTGCGCCCTGATATAAATATGTAATCTTGCAACTGTTAAGTCTTCTATTACTGCAAAATGAAGAGATAAGAAATTGTTGTGGTATCAAAAGAAATGAAACAAAAAAGAGATGACCAAATAAGTATAAAATTCAGAGTCCTACATCTACTCCACAGCTAAATGAACAAAATGCTCATGCTGATCATCTTTCTTACCGTGATACAAAGGGAATGTGTGCGATTTTAAAGCACTAATATTTGAAAAACTTATTTATGTCAAGAGATGTTCTAGCAACTTTGCTGTAGATAGCAAAAGCTTAGAGGAGCAGAGGTTGTAATAAAGTCTTAAAATAAGAAAAGCATTATCTCGCCATTAAGTAGAGACTTTTGGGGTACAAATGCAAAGTGACTGGGCTATAATTGCTTCCTCTATGTCATCTGCTAGGATGGAGATCCTTATCTCCAGCCTCCAAGCTGTACGTCTGTAAAGCTAAATTCTTTTGCAAAAAGAGCAGATATGTGTTTGGTTGCTGCCCTCTGGGCCTTTGTTTGAAACACTGAGAGAGTGCCTCCTTCCTAAGATCATCACTGCGATGCTGGGATTTCCCAGCGTGGACACTCAATAAGCATCCTTGACGATGTTGCTTTCACTTTACACAGTAGCTTAGCATATATGGCATCTCAAACTGATTTATAGTAAAAACAGAATGTAAATATTTTTTAAAAAAAACTGAAATATTTCAACTGCATAAAGAAAATGATTTTCAGTAAATCTTGAATTGGATAAAAATATAAAGGGCCAAAAAAAATTAAGAACTTTTATAGTATATGAAAGAGATGGCAAAGGAGAAAACTCTAACTGGAAAGGAAGTACTAGCAACTTGCCAAGACTTAAGATATGTTTTTAAAAGATATAGATATTAGAGAAGTCATTTTTTTTCCTTCCGTCTGTACAATTGACATGTAAAGTAAGTTGAAAGTTAAGCCACAGATAATATTAGATGAGATTTCATCTGAGGCAGCACTCTGCCTGTGACAGAGCTGTCCGAGCCCGCTCAGTACAATCACCAGTAAAAAGTGCAGAAGAATGAATGCTACTTCCCTGTCAATGTAAAACCTCAAGTTACTAGAACCCCGTTGGAAATTTCAACTAATCGGAATGATTTTTGTACTCATCTTCTTGGGGTTTGTGGGAGCGGTACAAGGAAATTACAAAAAAAAACCAAAACAAAACAAACAAAAAAAAACACAGCAAACGGTTAACAGATTTATTTTTGTTTTCCATCAACTACAACGTCTCAAATGTTTTGTAAAGTGGATACACATTTACCGCCCCCTAACCTTTCCTACACTGCCCATATGTCCATTCTATAATGACTGATTTGGTTCAGAGAGGGGAAAAAAAAAGTGGCCTGAGTCTTGGCAAAAATCTGACTAATCAAGGAAAAACCCAGGCTCAGTCAGGATCCCATACTCATCAGAACATGGAGAGGTGCTGATCCTGAGAAAGCAGCACAGAGTGCAGAGGGCACCGGTCCGAGCCTCAGGCTGTTCCTCTGTGCACTGAGCCTCGGGTTTCCACTTTGCAAGATGAACATGAGCACACAGTAGGTATTCATAAGGCCCCCATCAGTTCTGAAATTCTTTTCATTCTAATAATTTCACCAAGGGGTTAAAACAAAAACACGATTTTGCCTACCTCGGGACTGACTACAAGATAACCAGGTAGGATGTCATTTTCTAATCAGACATCTAATAACAAGGCCCTGTCATGGCGATGCCGGCATCACCCTTCACTCTGCAAGGAGGGCTTCCAAAGGCCTGCCGGTTGTTCAGCCGTCACGCTGGCAACCTCCACCTGCCAGCATCCACTCGGAAGTGAGAGTACCTGGGCTGTATCACCTGTTAAATATTTGAACTCACACCACAGCTAAAGGCTATCCAGTTCCAGAGACTGCTTCCTAATCATTACAGGGACTCTTTTAAACACATTCATGAAACTTAAAGAAATTATAGTTCATTCCTTCTATTTCCCAGTGGTCAATTTTAAAAAATGAATTTCATAAAAATAACTAATAATTAAGCACTCACTGCATTCCTAGTGCTGTAGTAATTAACTGCCTCGCATGGTTTCTCTCGCTAAACCTTTAAACAACCATATGGTTATATATTTACAGATGGGGGCAGAGAGGTTTCAAGCAGTCACATTATTTGCCTAAAGTCTTCCAGCTCGTTACCTGCAGACCCCGGGTTCAGGCCCACCTTGATCTGTCTACAGAGTGCTCATGTTGAACCAGCATGACCCACACCTGGGAGATGAGGGGACTGGGAAGAAAGCACAGGAGAGTTCTATCCATTGAAGGTAAAGGAAGGTAACTTTTAAATCACATCAGTTGCTATTTTTTAAAAAAAAAAGAAAAAGAAAAAAAACCTTATCTGGTTCTAGAATTGTGGTGGTAAATTTAAGAAGTCTTATTTTAAAAAAATTTATGAGTTCAGTTTACATAAATTTGGGAATGAAATAACAGGGTTGCATTGTGTGGCCATCTGCCACTCTGATAAGCATCTCTAGCTACAGAAATTGAGAATACTGGTAGTTTTGCTGAGGAGTTAATTGAAGCCTTCCTAAGAATAATTTTAATTTAAGTGTTTTAGAGCCAAATTCTGCTTTATGATCCACATTTCACATAGCATTTCTGAAAACCAGAGCAAGCCAAGGGTCTGGTAGGCATTTTGGAATCTTTCAGATTAAAGCATGATCCAGCTATTTTCTGCTGTGCATCTAGTGCTGATCCCAAAACCCGGGTAAGTGAAAGTGGTTTTCCAAGTGCAGTGTAAGCATGACCTATGATGCCGAAAAGAGGACTGACCCATAAGAATTCAGACTGTATTGTTATACTACCCACTTAGTTACAATTATCTATGCCCCCTCTACCTTAAATTATATAGCAAAAATGGCTAAATGTTCCTCAACACTTTTATAAGGCTTAACGTTTGTTGGGTTACAAGGATCATATTTTATGATTTCTGCTGATAAGTGCATGTTTTTTTAAAGCATTTCCTCAGACAGATCTTACTTTGGGGTTAAAGGCAGCAACTCTCTTCAGATACAACATGAAGAACATATTTGGGAGTGTTCATCTTTGTGTATTAATTCAGCCATTGTCTCTAAAAAAAGTAGTTGGTTTCACTAAATTTTATTTTGATCTTTTACACAATGAGAGATTTAAAAAAAAATCCCCAATATTCTGAATAGTTGTGTGAATTATGGAAAGACAGCAAAGAATTTGGAGGGGAAATCCTTAAGCATCCTTTATTATCATCACAAAAAGCATTACTATCTTTTTAAAAGGGAGGAGAGGGAAGTGAACAAACGTAATTATCCAAGCTATAATTTAGCCCTGACAACAGAGCACCCCTCTTCAGACTAAGAAAAGGCTCCAAGGGAGAGTGCCACAAATACCATTTTGGGAGGGGGTGTGCCAGGCTACATCCTAAAACTAACTGCAAGCTCTACAGCACTTCCCATGCTGGAGATACACATAGTCCCAAACATGTGTCATTCAGCTGCAAGCAAAATTAAAATATACACTCTATTCTCTTCACATTTTCATCTTTCCATTACTAATTAATCAAATGACATCCAATCTGAGAAACAACCAACCAAAGAGGTAAGGGTTCAACTCAGAGTATTTCACTTGAAAATTGTGACTATTTTATGAATTGTTAAAAATGTAAACAGTAGTGGTCATTGCACAATGTATATAAATATCAAATCAATATGTTAGACCTTTGGAACTAATATAATGTTATATGTCAATTACACAAAAAAATGTAAATATATAGAGAAATGAAAAAACAAAAATTGAAGTCTCTCAGCCACTAAGTCTTTCAATTCCCACAAGCGATTATTCTGAGTTGTTGTTTTTTAGGTATTTTTCCAAAAGAGACATATATACATTAAGATCATATATGTATAAACCTAATCTTCTGTACATGAATAAAAATTTTTGATACTGTTCTGAAACTTGCAAATACATGTCTTGAGTCTTCAACACATATAGGTCTACCCCAATCTGCTTAAACATTACCCCACATTTCATTGGATGAATGTAGTAATTTATTTATCCAGTTCTTCATAGAAATATACTTGTTTTCAACATGAATATCAAAACAAAGGTGAAAGGATTAAGAAGTGCAAACTGGTAGCTACAAAATAGTCACTGGGATGTAAAGTACAGCATAGGGAATGCAATCAATAATCTACACTAATAAAAGAGAAACATGGTAATTGGCGTACGACCGCTACCCTTTTCATTGGCTAATCAGGGCGATATGCAAATTAACTGCCAACTAAGATGGCGGTTAACCACCAACAAAGATGGCAGTTAATTTGCATATGTAGGCACAATGCAGGGAGGCAAAAGGGAATGCAGGAAGAAACCCCCTGCCACTGACAGTGATCGGAAACCAAGGGGGGAGCTAAGAGCCAGGGGCTTCAGCCATGATCAGAGAATCAGGTGCCTTTGCCGACCTGGCCAGTGATAGCAGGAAGTAGGGGTGGAGCCAGCGATGGGAGCTGGGCACGGTCGAAGCTGGCAGTCCCAGGAGCTAGTGGTCCCTTGCCTGGGCCTAAAGCAGAGCCCGCGATCATGGGGCCGCTGCCGCTGCAGGTCCCCGCTGCCCGGGCCATACGCCTCGGCCAGAGGCGTTAGGCCTGGGCAGGGGCAGAGCCTGCAACTGCGGGGAGCTAGGGGTCCCCTGCTCAGGCCTGACACCTCTGCCGGAGGCCTCAGGCCTGGGCAAGGGGCCGATCCGGTGATCAGTGATTGGAGGGTGATGAGGGTCAACTCCTCTGGCCGAGGCATCAGGCCTGGGCGGGGGGCGGAGCCAGCAATCGGAGGGGGCTGGGGGTCCCCTGCCCAGGCCTGATGCCTGGGCCAGAGGCATCAGGCCTGGGTGGGGGGTGGAGCCGGGGATTGGGGGGAGATGGGGGTCCCCTGTCCAAGCCTGACACCTCTGGCAGAGGCATCAGGCCTGGGCAAGGGGCCAATCAGGCGATCGGAGGGTGATGGGGGTCGATGCATCTGGCCGAGGCATCAGGCCTGGGCAAGGGCGGAGCCGGTGATGGGGGGGAGAAGGGGGTCCCCTGCCCAGGCCTTAATCCTGGGCCAGAGGCATCAGGCCTGGGCCAGGGACAGAGCCAGCAATCGGAGGGGTATGGGGGTCCCCTGCCTAGGCCTGACGGCTGGGCCAGAGGCATCAGGCCTGGGCTGGGGGCAGAACCAGTGATGGGGGCAAATGAGGGTCCCCTGCCCAGGCCTGACGCCTCTGGCAGAGGTGTCAGGCCTGGGCAAGGGGCCGATCCTGCGATTGGAGGGTGATGGGGGTCAACGCCTGAGGGCTCCCAGTATGTGAGAGGGGGCAGGCTGGGCTGAGGGACACACCCCCCCACCACCCAGTGCACGGATTTCGTGCACCAGGCCCTTAGTCTATATATATAAGAGACTAAGCAACCTTTTGACCATTCGACCCTTCAACTGGTAGCTATGACATGCACTGGCCACCAGGGGGAAGATGCTCAACGCACAGGCATGGAAACATGGGACAAACTGATGAATCTCAGAGGAAAGGTGGGAGGGCAGGGAAAGATTAACCAAAGATCTTATATGCATACTAGACATTCCTGCACCAATGGGGTCCCTCGGCTTGGCCTGTGGGAATCAGGCTGAAACCAGCTCTTGAACACCACCCAAGGGGTCCCAGATTGTGAGAGGGTGCAGGCCAGGCTGAGGGATCCCACTGGTACATGAATTATATAATTTGCCTCTAGTCCTATCTAATAAAAGACAAAAAGGGTAATTGACCATGCCTTCGCTATGCTTCCCATTGGCAAATCAGCGAGATATGCAAATTAACCACCAACCAAGATGGCGGCCGGCAGCCATGCAGCTAAAGCAAGCAAGAGGCTTGCTTGCTCCAGTGATGGAGGAAGCCAAGGTTCCCTACCGCGGCTCGACTCTAAGCTCCAAAAGCAACAAAGTTTCAATTACAGAAGCTAAACAAACCCCAGATACCTGCTTTCAGCAGGCCGTGGTCTCAGAGCTGGAGCGAGCAGGAGCCAGCTCTCAGCTCCAGTGACAGCAACAAAGTTTCAATTATAGAAGGTAAATAAATCCCAGAATTAAAAAAAAAAAAAAAAGAAAGAAAGAAAAAAAGGAGAGGCTGGGAGCTTCAGTTGCCAGCCAGCCTGAAAATGGCCCTCAGCCCCTCACCCAGGCTGGCCAGGCACCCCAGTAGGGATCCGCACCCTGAAGAGGGTGTGACTAGCTGCAAATAGCCATCAGCCCCTCACCCAGGATGGCCAGGCACCCAAGCGGGACCCCCACCCTGATCCGGGACATCCTTCAGGGCAAACTAGCCGGCCCCCACCCGTGCACCAGGCCTCTATCCTATATAGTAAAAGAGTAATATGCAAACTGACCCTAACAGCAGAAAGACTGGGAATGCCTGATCAGTATGACTCACACTGACCACCAGGTGGCAGACGCTCATTGCAGGAGCTGCCCACTGGTGGTCAGTGCGCTCCCACATGGGGGAGCTCTGCTCAGCCACAGGCCAGGCTGATGGCTACCTGTACAGTGGTGGTGGTGGGAGCCTCTCCTGCCTCCTCAGCAGCGCTAAGAATGTCTGACTGCAGCTTAGATCTGCTCCCTGCTGGCAAGTGGACATCCCCTGAGGGCTGCCAGGCTGCCAGAGGGATGTCTGATTGCCATCGTAGGCCCCATCCCTCGGGGAGCAGGCCTAAGCCAGCAGGTGGTCATCCCCCGTGGGTTCCCAGACTGCAAGAGGGCACAGGCCAGGCTGAGGGACCCTCCCCCCCGCCCCGAGTGCACAAATTTTTGTGCACCCAGCCTCTAGTATTATAATAACTATGTATGGTACCAGGAGGATACTGGAAATATCAGGTGGTAGATTTTGTAAAGTGTATGACTGTCTCAACTATGATGTACACCTAAAACTAATACAAAATAATATTGAATGTAAACTGTTATTAAAAAATACAGAAATAGACATTTATACACATTTTTTATATATTTGTAGGAGTTGGTCAGTAGAAGTGGAATGGCAGGGTAAAAGAATCTGCTCATTTAAAAAATCAGTCCAGAGTTGTACACTGCCAGCTCAAACAAAGGAAACCCTTCATCTTCATTTGTGAGAAAAAAATATTTTTATTTGGTTATTTGACAATGAAGAAAATAATATAGTTCATGAATGCACTTGTATGTATAGATAATAAAAAATTTCTATTGATATTATTTGCTTATTTTTGTATTGAAACAGAATTCTACAAATTAATTTTAATATTTCTTGAATGATTTTACATTGAAACACTCCTTCAAATATTTAGATCTACAAAGTAATATAGATGTTACAAAGGTTCAACGTATTTCAAAATGTTTAAAAACAACCATATATTATAGGATCTTGCTATATATACTAGCTGCTTTTCCACAAAGTAATTAAAATATAACATATGTAAAAATATAATGCAAAGATTGCTACCTTGTGTCCAAAGGCACTCCTCATACCTTTTTAATTTTTTTTTTTTTTTTCTAGAAGTATCAACCTTTAAGCACAATTGCCTGAAATAAGAGATCATGCTAGTGGTCAGAAAAGTCATTGCACTTAGTAAAAGGTCCTCTCTTCTGTGTTCTAAGGTATTTAAATTCTGAAGCTACACAACAAAAATTAATTTCCCTTCCACTGAGTGCTCCCTCCTGGGCCTTGCTCAGTGTACAGTCCCGGGAACAAAGGCCACGGTGGAACTTTCTGAGCAGCCAATCACGGTGACACATGTGCTATATCCCCAAGTGCTTAGTACACAATGCATGATTGTGTGAACCTCTCACCTATAGGGTACCAACAAGTCCCTGAAAATTACAGTGTGAAATGCAAACACCTTTGTCCTTAAAACAAGCACATTCCGCCAAAAATGCTCTTTTTTGTGCACTTTTGGCATGGACAGGCCAGAACACAATATCCTTTGCATTCAGCTGCCAAAGGCACGAAACTAGATCCAAAAGGAAGAAGCCAGGTAAATTGTTTAGGCCCATGACCTAACATTCTCCTTGGCATAAAAAGATTCATTCTTTAGCCTCCAATAAATGTAGCCAGTTGGAAAGGCAATAAATTCACTGTCCTACAACACCGTGAGCAATTCAGATAAACAGCCTCCAATGCTCAAAACCCCGTTTCTTCACTTTAAGGCCAGTATATAAAGGCTGTTGAGGAATTATTCCTTTGAAACCCTCTGAGAAATTATCACCAATTCTTCCCTAAATACAAATGAAACTAGAAACAAAAAAGGAGAAGTATCCCCAAATATCTGTTTCTAGCTCTACTTTTCCATAGAGAATTATGACTGTTTCTGTCATAACTTAGAGTACGTCTATAAATATTCTTACAGCAAGAATATTCAGTAGACATCCTCCTAAAGATAATTTGGAAATGATAGCATATCAATGGCAACAAGTTTTAACAAAGTGCCCACAGATAATCTCCCTGCCTGACAGTGCTGAGTGCTGAACAAAGCTGGGGGCAAGGGCGGGTCAGGAGTCAGTCAGCCCAACACGTACTGAGTGTCTTCTACACAGGAAACTGCCACTGGGATAGGGAGGCAGCGTCACGTGTGTATGGAGTTTATAATCTGGTGAGGAGATAAAAGACAATTACACAAATAAATGTTACAACACAGAATGGGGAAAGTGCCATAGAGAGGCACAAAACCAATCACTCAAGATGAACATTTGTGCCTTCAAATGCTAGGACTCCAATTCTCCTTAATAGTCCCTCTCTTCATTCAAGCATTCATTTATTCATTTAAAAACACTTATTGCCTAGCTTAGTGCTAAGAAAAACAGACACAGTGGGAAACAGAAGAGACAGAGGCCTTGCCCTCCTGAAATCCTCCTTTGTGTGGAAAAGGCAGCACTAAAACTTACGCAGTAAGAGAAATAATAAACATACTAATAATCATCATAACTGACATTCATTCAGTGCTTACTACATGTCCGTGAGCTAAATGCTTGACATGTATTATCTCTGTCATCCTTCTAGCAACATGACGAGGCAGGAAGCCACTGAATTGAAGCTGATATGGCCCCTGGCTTCAGACCGCCTGGGTTGGAATCCTGACGCAATCACTGATTAGTTATGTAATCTTGGGTTCATGAATGAACCTTTCTGTGCCTCAGCTTCCTCATTTGTAAAATGGGATTAATACCAGCTTCTGCCAAATTTAAGATGCCTTTGATAATAACACACATTCTAATTTCAGAGATCTTAGACTTTTTACTAAATAAAGTAACAATATACTAGTAAAGTAGGATCCATCGTATATGATTATGATGATTAAAGAAAAGTACAAATAGAGCACCTAGAAGGGAGCATAGCATACATGTTTAAGATTATCTATTATTCTTTTAAGTATATGCATTTTATTAAAAAAGAAAACAAATTTACAATAAACTGAAATGATATAAAAAAAGCCCAGCAATCCCACTTCTGGGAATATATCCTAAGAATTCTGAAACACAAGTCAGAAAGAATATATGCACCCCTATGTTCATAGCAGCATTATTTACAATAGCTAAGATTTGGAAACAGCCTAAGTGCCCAGCAGCAGATGAGTGAATAAAAAAGCTACGGTGCATTTACACAATGGAACACTACTCAGCTATAAAAAAGAAGGAAATCTTACCCTTTGCAACAGCATAAACGGATCTGGAGTTTATTATCCTAAGTGAAATAAGTCAGTCAGAGAAAGACAAATATCACATGATCTCATATGTGGAATCTAATGAACAAAATAAACTGATGAAATAAATAGGACCAGAGGCATGGATACACTGAACAGACCGACAGATCTCAGAGAGGAGGGATTGAGGGGGGACTGGTAGAGATTAACCAAAGAATAGATACGCATATAAACATACGCATATGAACACAGACAATAATCTGGGGGTGAAATCCTGGGAGGGTGGCGGGGGCTGTGTGTAGGGGGGCTAAGGGTAGAAGATAGGGGGCATTTCTAATTACGTCAATAATAACAAATTTTTAATAAAATAATTTCATTGAAGAAAAATAAGTTCAGGCCTCTGGGAATTTGTATTAGAAGATTAATCCAGGATAGGGTTCAAAAAGTGCTACTCAATTCAGTGGTGTTCGAACTCAAACTGAAGAAGCAGCAAGAGGAATTAACATGACAGGTGGGCAGACTGTTCCAGGCAGAGGGGAGTGTGTAAAAAAGCCATAGGCAGGAAGAGCAAAGCACATGCAGAGATGAGAACGAAGCCAATTCAACTAGAGAACAGGAAGCAAGCTGGGAGCCACAGAACAGAGGCTGCAGAACTGGCCACTAGCAAGACCCTACAGGGCCTTCCAGACCATCCTGGGGAAGCGTTGCCTTTATCCTAACTGATGTGACAAGCCATTTAAGGATGTTGGAGCTGAATTTGCACTGCTTAAGGACTAGGTGGAGGAAGACCAATCAGAGGCTACTCTGATAATCCAGAAGTGAGAAGATGCTAGCTTGGACTAGAGCAGGACGCTCAACCTCAGCAGGACTGACGTTTAGGACTAGATAATCCTTTGTCTGGGGGGCTTTCTTGTGCATTGCAGACTGTTAATCAGAATCCCTGGTCTCTACCCACTGGATACCAGTAGCAATTCCCAAGTAATGACAACCAAAAATGTCTCCATTGGGGGAAAAAATCACCCCTAGTTGAGAACCACTAGACTAGAGCGATCTCAAGGGAATAGGAGAAAAGGGAGATAGAGTCTAGAACAGCTGTGGGCAAACTACGGCCCGCGGGCCGGATCCGGCCTGTTTGAAATGAATAAAACTAAAAAAAAAAAAAAGACCGTACCCTTTTATGTAATGATGTTTACTTTGAATTTAAATTAGTTCACACAAACACTCCATCCATGCTTTTGTTCCGGCCCTCTGGTCCAGTTTAAGAACCCATTGTGGCCCTCGAGTCAAAAAGTTTGCCCACCCCTGGTCTAGAAAGACTAAAGACAAAAATCAAAAGGGCTTGTTGATGAATATGAGATGAAGGAGAGGCCAGTGGCCAGGATACACTCCTCGCCAGGGCTTCTTCTGACTGCGATCTCAGTGGTGGTGAGGGCATGGGCTGAGACAGGAAACACAGGAACCGATCCAATGTGAGGGACAAATCATGAGTTCAGTTTGAGACCTGCAGAATTTGAGCTATCACCATGGTGACATCAGAACGGTCTTGATGTCACATATGCACTTTGAGATTCAGAATAAAGCTCAGAAAGGAAATATGGTGGGAGTATGAAAAGTTGAGAGTCATAAGCATAGGTATTATAACTGAAGGTTATGTATGCCAAAACACTTTTACTTTAGAAATAGTTAAATTCTATCACTTCATTTCTGGATACCAGAACAACTCTACAAGAAACTCATCAAAACCCTTCAATACTTTAAGATAATGTCTTACAAAACTATTTCAGTAGTTTCAGAGCTCCATGTGCATAGACACAACCAGGATATACTTATACTGGAGAGAGAGAGGTAAGCAAAATGTAACTTAAAAGTATGCATAGTTCATCTCAATCAAGGACGCTTTTTAGAGGCTTAATTTGCAACGCAAAGTTGAAATAAAGATAAAGAGTGACTTTTATTTTTTTTGGTGTCTACTTGTCTTTTTGTAGAAATCAGTGTTCTCCTAACCCAGCATCTTGAATTGTACTCTGATTGCAGCTACCTTGACTGAGACCCAAGCATTCCTCATCAGTGCTCAGATTCACTTGATTTCTTCCCTAGTGGTGTAAGATAAACATAAGAAAGTTCAATTCTTAATCACTTCAGATCTCTAGAATTTTTGAAGACAGAGCCCATGACCTTGGGGATTGCTAGCTGGAAGGAAAAATCCTAGTTCAGTTCTATTATTTAACTCCAAGTCTTAACCTTGACTTTCAATGACAAAGGAACCAAAAACAACATCTGCTGTTCCCCAGTGGCTCTCTTCCCAAGATTTTCCTTGGCCAGCATTATAACATAGCCTAACAAGACCCTAACGTGTGTGCGCTCGCACCTGTGACTTCTCGAGAAATTATCCATTCATTCAAGAACACTTTTGTTATTTTAGGGGCGCTATTATTTTACACAAGAATCTTTACTACTTTTTCTTCATAATATCAAGGGATAATGCCAGATTAGCTCCAAACTGAATGTAAATATAGGGAGAAGATGGATCCAATTTGATCTACTTTGAAAAGCATGATTCATTTTCTCATGATGTAGGTAAGTGTACCTTGCAAAAAAAGTCTGAACTACTTAGGTTTTAAAGCTGCAGTCATTTTTCATTATCTGAACATTGATACGGGTAACACAAAATATTGCCTGAGTACCAATGTAAGACCTTTATTAAAGGCACACCAACAACCTGAATCTCATGGAAGAAAAAGCAGGTAACTCTACTGACATGAGGTCAGGAAAGATGTGTTTATAAGCTCTGAGGAAGGAAAAGGGCTCTTGCATTATTTCCGATATTTTGAATGTATTATTGTTTCCAGTTCTTCTGCTATACTAGAAGTACTCATAATAAGAATTCTGAAAAGGCTAACAGGCTAATCTTGATTGGCTAAAATTCTAAACACAACCCATTTGTGGAGAAGAGTAGAGAGGGAAGATCACCCAAGAGAGTATTTCCATTTCATTCATTTATTCATTCATTCAAATAGTTCCGGAAAGCCAACTATATACAGTCGCAAGGCATTTGAGGATAACTAAAACATGATAAAAAATGTTACAGTCCAGGTGACAAAGGGTAGGGTGAATGGAAGGCTGAGTGAAAAAGGTGAGTTAAGCAAAACAAACAAATAAAAAAGCCTCATAAACACAGACAAAAGTATGATGGCTACCAGACTGAAAGGGGGTTGGGGGAGATAGAAGAGTGAAAAGGGGGGGGATAAATGGTGATGAAAGGAGACATGATTTGGGGTGATGAACCCACAGTGCAGTATACAGATGATGTGTTGTAGAGCTGTGCACCTGAAACCTATATAATTTATTAACCAGTGTTGCCACAATAAATTCAATTAAAAAATTTTACAGCTCAGTAAAAGGAGATGAACAAGTTAAAATTGTCTTTAGGTTTCAGACTGTCTACTAGCTTTCTCTATTTTCATGTCATACTGGAACCTCAAACAAAACTGAGGTCTTCATCTTCCCATGCCAGCTTGACTCTCTCAGTGATATCTGTTCTTGTTCAATGGCACCACCCACTGTCCACATCAAAACATCCTATATTTCTTCTTGCACTAACTTCCTCAGATATCCAGTCACTTAAGAATTCCCTTATCCCTCATAAGTTCCTATCCCTGTGTGTTGCTATCTACTCTGAGCCACTATCCTCTTTTCTGACCTACTGCAATAACCTCCAAATCCCTTTCTCTGTGGCCCCCTTTAATCAGCCCCCTTCCAATCTTCTCTCATTGGTACAATGAGAGATCCTTCTCCAGTGTTATCTGCTCAGGTCTCTCTTCTTCTCAAATGTACATGGTGTCCAATGGTCGTTTAGCATAAGCTCCAAACTCATCAACATTAAAGGCCTGTATGAACCAGCTCCTGTTCTCTTCTCCATGAACCCTGAATCTGTACTCCAGGAAAGAGAAGGCCTGTCAGTAACTCTGTCACTCTACTCTCTTGGACCTCTCCTGTATGGACATTTGCCTTCACCTCTTCCCCTTTCCCAGATAAGATCAACCCATTGTCCAAATCTCTCCTCAGCAAGCACTTCCTCTGGAAGTCAGAGTCAAGCAATCTTTTAATAAATTCAGTGGCACCATATTCTTCCCAATTGGAATACCAAGCAATGTGCAAATTACTTGTTTGCCTGTGTTCCTGACTACAGTATAAGTTCTGAGAGAGCAGGGACCACAGTAGCTTCAGGGTCCTATGAAGCTACAAAGGAGATAGTGGCCAATTCTATCTTGGAACAGGTCAAGGAAATCTCATTGGGTAGGTAGTCCTTCAGACAAGTCATTAAAAATAAGAGTTTTCATGGATAATGGCGATACTAAGTTGGATGTATTGAAACCAAAAACGCATGATGAGGAAAATGAGAAGTTATAAAGCAGCATGGCAATTTACGGAGCGCCTGAGTAAGACCCTAAGATGGGAGCAGGGGAGGGAAACTACGAGGCTGGAGAGTTCAGTAAGGGTCAGACCATGGAATTCTTTAGGGCTCATCCAAAAGTGTACCTTTATATTTAGACAATGAGGGATCATTAAAGGATCATAAGCAATGGGAGACGTGATTATGTTGTACTTCTGGAAATCACTCTTGATTAAAGAAGCATAATTACAGGATTAACAGGGAAGTATAAGAAAGGGAATGATCAGATTACTCTGCAGCTCTGGCCAGAGATCATGTAGGCCTGACCTTGGAAGAAACAGGCGTCATGGAGAAGAGCGTGTGGACAGAGGAGCCTTTCACTTAAGTCTTGAGCTTAGCTGAGCTGGCTCAGAGGAAGCCCAGTGTGAGACAAGAAAAACCCAAGGGCCAGTTCCTAAAGCACACCAAAAGACAGAGGAGTAGTATTGGAAAAAAGGAGCCAGAAAGGCAACTTAAAGGGAAGCAGAAGAATACTCAGAGAGTCAAAGGAAGAGATATCTTCTGGGAGGAGGGAGTTGTCCACAAAGTCACACGATGAAAAGTGGAAGGCAGCACTGGATGTTGACAATTCAGTGGCCACTGCCAGATGTTCCTGAAGGTAAAGGATGTGAGATAGTGGGGGAAAAGTCAGATTTCTGTAGAAAGGTGGACATTTTCAGGATATACTGTTGTTTTGAAAAACTTGTCTGTGAAGGAAAAGCTTAGCTAGAAGGGGACATGGGGTAAAGTGAGGTTGCTTTAATGGTGGGAAGGTTTGAACCCGTTTACATGTTGGTGTGAAAGAGTAGAGAAATAAATTTTAAATGACCACTGGACAGGAACAAACCCCCCACCAATATGAAGAATCATAAGTTAAGTATAAAGAAAAGAGTTTGGAACCTAGAGTGAAAATAATATTCAAAATGATTACACCCTTAACATAATCCAAGGGCAATAAAAATTAAGTATTATCAGAAGAATAAAGTTATACTGATAACAGAAAGTAATTATTATTTAGTAATACAATGATATGCTTATGCATTTTACTTCTGTATTTGTTTTCTTTGTGACAATTTTTAGCTTGTGTTTAGGGAAATTGAAATAATGCAATTTATTTAAACTACCTATAAAAATAAATTATGCTAGGCAATATTGTTGAATTTGATAAGCTAAAAAAACTAGGATGAGCCCTAACCGGTTTGGCTCAGTGGATATAGCAGCCTGCGGGCTGAAGGGTCCCAGGTTTGATTCCGGTTAAGGGCCTGTACTCTGGTTGCAGGCTCATCCCCAGTGAGGGGTGTGCGGGAGGCAGCTGATTGTTGTTTCTAACTCTTCGTCCCTCTCCCTTCCTCCATGTAAAAGAATCAATAAAATATATATTTTTAAAAATAGCATGAAAAATAAAGGTACCAGAGAAGTAGCCTAGAGAAAAGTGTTGAAAACTTCATAGTATTTACATACTTGTCACTACAAAAAAAGACATCCAGGAGAAATATAAAATGCAGTTTTAGAAACTAAAACTACAACACTTTCAGTTAGTAAATTTGAAACCTACGCCTAACACACACAACTGTTATCATTCTAAAGAGAATCAATGTGATTTATGCATTCAGATGATTTTTCACTCATCAGTCATGCATTGATTACCTACTGAATGTTCTCTATACATCTTTATATGGTGAGGAGGGAGATTTCAGAAAGTTCTTAAAGTATGTACTAAATTACTTGGAGAAAACCCATACATGGTAGCCACAGTAGAACAACAGAGAAACAAAGAGAACTTTACAGTCTGTCTGCATATATGTCGAAGAGGTGAGAAACAGTGCTCCTAGCACAGTGGTTCTCAACCGTCCTAATGCTGCGACCCTTTAATACAGTTCATCATATTGTGGTGACCCCCAACCATAAAATTATTTTCATTGCTACTTCATAACTGTAATTTTGCTACTGTTATGAATCGTAATGTAAATATCTGATATGCAGGATGTATTTTCATTGTTACAAATTGAGCCTAATTGAAGCATAGCGATTAATCACAAAAACAATATGTAATTATATATGTGTTTTCCGATGGTCTTAGTCGACCCCTGTGAAAGGGTCGTTCGACCTCCAAAGGGGTTGCGACCCACAGGTTGGGAACTGCTGTTCTAGATAGAAGAGATTGCTAGAAGGTTGTTTGCTTTCCATTTACATATAGTAAGAGCTGGCTGGCAGAAAGCAGAAGGGGCCTATTGGTAAGGAGAAGGCCTGCAGGCAGATACATGTAAGCCCAGACAAGAGATTTCATTTTTGTCGCCTGAATCACTAATCACATTTTATAGCAGCCATTTAATTTTGATTTTTTCTTCACTGATATTAAATGAAAATGTTAACAAGTTACCAATTAGGCAACATAAAAGCATTATTAAGCATAAACTCCCAAACTGCTCAATGTTTAAAATATAAAATTTGAAATTACATTAACAATTTCTATAAATTATACTGCAGAGATATTGAAATCAGAGCAAAATTATTCCCTTTGAATCAAAAAACAGTGACTGATCACATGGGAAGGATTCCTTTCCCAATCTCACTCTGTAAGATTTAGCTCTTCCCTTCCCCTGTTTTTTGCCCGTTCTCTATCTTTGAACCTACACAATCTGAACATCTGACATCACGTTTCCTCTTAGTGCCCAATCCTTACTATGGATGATTTCGATACTCATGTAACTCTATAAATACCTCCTTCCCTTGCCTACTACCCCTTCTTCTGCTGCTTCTATAAATATACACAACTGTACAATTATTCCATTACATATCTACACATTCATACTAATGACCTTGTCATCCTTGAGTACAGAAGTTCAGATTTACCTAATTTGTTTCCCTTACTGTCCAATTGAAAATCACCACCTCCCACAATGCTATCTTACTCATTCATAACAACATCAATGCCACATGAGGGCAACTCAAATAATGAGGCTGTAACATCAAAGAATCTTTTACCAGGGAGTATACTAGGGACTCTATATGACATTAAAGTGGTGGTAAAATATGAGGTACATGCAAAAACATGTCATGATGAACCAGGTGAGAGAACACAAAACTTCCTAGCCTCAACTTCTGTCTCGCTGCTCATACCTCCACTTCCAGCCTATCAGCACTACTGAATTCAATAAAAACATTGAACTTATCCCTACCCTGTCTTTTACTTAAAAGTTAAAACGTCTATTAACCACATTAAGAATATGCGCATTCTTATATCCAGGATGATACTCCAGCAATGACTTACATTGTGAGGAGTCAGCGGTGATGCCAATCTGTTAATAAACCTTTTCTATATCACTCCTGAGAGGAAATAATCCATTCTGCAATTAAAAAATCATAAGTTTTTACAATTTCTGCCTACTTTTTCACCTCATACATGGCCTCTATTTTCTTCCTAATATGGTTTTTCACGTTGACAATGATTGTATAAGGGACTTCTAGGAAATTTCCTTAATAGATATAAAGTGTTTTCCAGTAACCCGCACAAATTCGAGCCACAAATGATCCCACTAATGCATTCTTTTAATACTCAAATTTGACTCTATATATTTATTACTTGGTATTGTGACTATACACTTGTCTGCTTTGTTTCCTTTAAGAAACAATGATGTCATCCAAAGTCCACATGAGATCAGAGTAGAAGAGATGTCGGTAAAGAGAAAGGAAAAAGTACGGGATTTGAAACGAGTCTTTTACCTTAGACACCGATTTACTTTAAAATAAAAATCGGCTTGTTTGTGATTAATTTTAAAACGTTATCCATAATAAAGACTACTGCCTCAGCATACTTAAAATAGCACCCCCACCCAGCCCCCAGTGTGTAGTGCAGTAGGGTGCTTTTACAAGAATCGTGCAATGAGAAAATGTTTCAACACAGGTCAACTAAGTATGAAAGGTTTTAGTGATCGCAATTCAATATCAGAGTGAGAAAGGGACTGTGTCCAATGGGTCTGCTCTTCAAGATGCGAATAACCCGACAAGAGCACCCTCCATCTGGGAAGGGCCTGCTCTGCACTCTGCAGTGTTATTTCAGTCAGCGCAGGGGAAGTGAACATACACGCTGCCATGAAAGAAGGACCCTGATGATTAGTGCCATGGTGGGTGTCACAGTCTAACTGACATCATGCCCTCCTCTTTAATAATCAGCGACATGGAGAAACTAAATATGTATCATTTTTGCCCTGAAAACCAATGCATTTGGGTAGATAGATGAAGCACCTTTATCATCCCCTTAACATTTATCATTTGGCAGGGGTAGCAAAGTTTGATACAGAACAGTAACCTTCCCAAGTTAAGACCAGCAATTGTTAGAGTCAGGATACACTGTATAGAAACAGTTTGAACCATATGTATGCAACACAGAACATTTATTCACTTAATTTTTTTTAAATAATAAGCATTTCCTTAAGTGTTGGCCATCAAAGGAAGTGCCAAGCATTGATCAGACTGTCAAACCTCAGAGGAAAGGTAGGGGAGGATGGGGGTAAGGGGGAGAGATCAACCAAAGGACTTATATGCAAGCATATAGGCCTAACCAATGGACACAGACAACAGGGGGGTGAGGGCATGAGTGGGGGGAGGAGGGGTAATGTGGGGATAAGGACACATATGTAATAACTTAATCAATAAAGATTTTTTTTTAAAAAAGCCTGTTAAACAAAGCTCATTCTCTGCCCTAAGGAAGTTATGACAAATACACAGAAAATGACAAATCAGGGTGATAGTGCCACAAGCAGGTAAGAATGGGGTGCTATGAAAGGATTTAGGAGTGGCAAACCAAGGCCTAGAAAACCGGGGAAGATTTCTTAATAGAGACATGACAAAAAAAAAAAAACAACAAAAAACCATTTTAAAGGAATTATCCAGGTAAAGGAGCTAGGGTGGGGAAGGGAGGTGAACTCATGATCTATTTCACAATGTTTTACAATATTAAAAATTAAATATATTCAGTGAATAATAGTGTCAACCTCACCATTCAAGATAGGGGTATGCAGCTATTTCTGATGCTGAAAAAAAGTAGAATGTCACTTTAAAAATCACATTCAAATATACCCCAGGCTAACATCTTCCTGGGATTCACGTGCAATTATTTATTTGTAGCTTGGCAGAGTATCTTATCACTAGCCAACACACCTGTTATGCCGCAACATTTACATAGAAAAATCACGTTGTTTTACTGAGAAATCTTGCTGTCCTATAAAATGCCTAAGATGTTTAGAAATGATGAAGACTGATTCATGTGCATTTAGCTTTATCAATATTTTGTTCATGCCATTCTGGGATTTCCTTTAATATTTTCCCCATCAATTCATCCACTCATCTATAACATTAGAATACCTACATATAATTACTCTAGTCCTGTGACTTTCTGTTATTGGTGTTTTGTTCTGTACTTGAGTTCTGAACGAGAGAAAATAAAGATGTGAAAATAGATCCATATAGTATTCTTTAGTTGTAGACACTATTGTTCTATCTCAGTAATGTTGTAATAGATTCACATCTCAGGTCAGACATAATATAGTTAGCAATCAGGGGTAAAAGGACTAAAAACAATAGCTCAAAAGGGCTAATAACCCTTGCTTTATGACTTATTAGCTCCAAGTTTCCATGTCCTCATTTGTAAAATGAGGATACTAATAGTTATGACGTTTTAGAGAAATAACATAGTAAAATATTTAGCCCAGCACGTGACACCTAAAAGAAACTCCATAAGCATTTCTGACACTACAGATAAAATAATTTTTTTTATTCTCTGAGAGCAAAGGCCAGTTATAAAAATTCCAGTAAAATTTAATTGGATTCACTCAGATAAGTATGAGTCAGAGCATCTGTCATTTATTTATCTGGTAGAAATGCCTTGACAAAGAAGGCATCCAAGAAAATCCTGAATGGTAGTCTGACAATGAGTAAAATTTATATAGCCAACATTCAACACAATACTAACAAACCAAATGCAACAGTGTATTAAAAAGATTATGCACCATGACCAAGTGGGATTTATCCTGGGATGCAATTTGACTGTGTTCTGAGAGTTCTGAACTAGGATCAGCAATAAAGTACACATTAAATGAACAAAGGCGGGGGGCACACATGAACTTGTTAATTGATGTATAAAAGGCATTTGATAAAATTTAACATCCTTTCATGATAAAAGCACTAAAAGCACTAGCAAGAAAAGGAATCTTCCTCAACATGAATATGGGCATTTACAAAAACCAATAGCTAACATGGTACTTAATGGAGAAAGACTGAAAGCTTACCCCCTAAGACCAGAAATAAGATGAGAATGCCTACTTTCACCACTGCTTATTCAAAATGGTACCAGAATTACATGACAGAGCAATTACACAAGAAAAAGAAATAAAAGGCATAAAATGAAAAAGGGAGAAGTAAAACTATCTCTGCTCACAAATGACATGTTCCTATACATAAAAAAAAATTCAAGGAACTCACTAGAAAGCTAATAGATATAATAAATTAATTCAATAAAGTTGCAGGTTACAAAATCAGTTATGTTTCTGTAGAATAGGAATGGACAATGAAAAATGAAATTAAAGAGCAATTCCAGCCCTAGCTGGTATGGCTCAGTTGGTTGGAGCATCATCCTGAACACCAAAGAGTTGCGGGTTCAATCCCTGATCTGGGCACATACAGGAGGCAACCAATCTGTTTCTCTCTCTCTAACATCAATGTTTTTTTTTCTCTCTCTCTGTCCCCCTTCTCTCTCCCCCCTCTCTCCCTTTCCCCCTCTCCCCCTCTCCCCCTCTCCCTTTCCATAAAATCAATAAAAACATATACTTGGGTGAGAATTTTTAAAAGCAATTCCATTTATACTAGAATCTAAAAGAATAAAATACCTAGGAATAAATTTAACCAATGAGGTTAAATACTTATACATGAAACTACAAAACATTGCTGAAAGAAATTAAATAATAATTTAAATTCTGTTAAAAAATTAATGGATATGGGAGTAAGATATATATGGGAAATCTCTGTACCTTCTGCTCAATATTTCTGTGAACCTAAAACTGTTCTAAAAAATAGTCTATAGATAGATAAACAGACAAATAGGTAAAAAGAAATAAAGCATTTTCATAGATTAGAAGATTTAATATTGCTAAGATGTCAATACTGCGAAAGCAACCTGCAGATTCAACACAATCTCTGTCACAATTTCAACAGCCTATTTTGGAGAAATGGAAAAACAAATCCTGAAATTCATATGTAATTTCAAAGGGTCTCAAACAGTCAAAACAGTTTTGAAAAAAAGAACAAAGTCGGAGTACATACACTTCCTGATTTTACAACTTGCAATAATGCTACTGTAATCAAAAGAGTGTGGTACTTGCATAAGAATAGACATGTAGACCTACGGAATAAAATTGAGAGTTCGGAAATAAACCCATATAGCTGTGGCCAATGGATTTCTGTAAGGGTGCCAAGTCCATTCAATGGGGAAGGAGAGAGAATAGTGTCTTCAACAAATAGTATTGGGACAAATGAATTTCCACATGCAAAAGAATGAAGTTGTATCTCTGTCATCACACTATATGCAAACATGAACAAAAAATGGATCAACAATCTAAATATAAAAGCTAAAACTATAAAAGTGTCTGATAAAGGCACAGGAAAAATATTTATGACCTTGGACTTAGCAATGGCTTCATATACGTGACACCAAAAGTATGAGCAGTAAAAGAAAAAATAGATGCATTGTACTTCCGCAGAATGGAAGGCATTTGTAAATTATAGGTCATTATCATGAAAGTAAAAAAAAATAAGCTACAGAATGGACAGTCATTTATCTGATATGGATTTAATATGCAGAATATATAAAGAACTAAAATTCAACAAAAGAGATAATCCAATTAAAAATGGGCAATGATCTTGACAAGACATTTCTATAAGGAAGATACCCAAATGCCAATAAGCCCATGAAAAGATGCTCAAGATGATAAATTATTAGGAAAATACAAATTCAAACTACAATGAGGTGTTATTTCACACCACTAAAATAGCTATAATTAAAAATACAGAAAATAAGTGTTGGTGGGAATGTGGAGAAATTAGAAACCAGTACATTCTGGGGGAAATGTAAAATGACATAGCTGCTGGGGAAAACAGTTTGGTGGTTCCCAAAACATTAGAACTGTCTTATAATCTGGCAGTTCCATTCTGAGGTATATACCCAAAAGAACTGAAAGCAAGAACTCAAACAGACATTCGTACGCCAATGTTCATTGCAACATTATACACAACAGCCTAAACATGGAAACGACCCCAAGAGTACATCAATAGATAAACAAAAAGTGGGATATACATTTACTGGCATATTATCCATAAAACACAATGAAGTTTTGATAATATGAACTCTAACATTATGGCGCTAAGTGTAATAAGCCAGACACAAAAGGAAATATATTGTACAGTTCCATTATGTAAAAGATCTAGATCAAGCAAATTCATAGAGACATAAAATAGATTAGAGGTTACCAGGAGGTAACCAAATGGGGGAGGTGGGGAATTAATGTTTTATAGGTATAGAGTTTTTGTTTGGGGCTGTGACAAAGTTTTGGAAATGTTGATGGTTGTACAATGCTGTCAAAGTAATTATTGACACTGAATCACACATTTAAAAATGGTTGAAATGGAAGATTTTGTTATACATATTTTGCTATAATTTTAAAATATGTATGTAGCTAAAATTTTGTTTTGTTTGGAATAATTTTCTATCCAGGTCATATGTCTTCACAAAGAGTATATAAATTACAACTATGTTAATCAGTTTCTACATGGATAATCTCAAAACCTATATTTATTCCCTCTAAAATTTGGATATGTAATAAAATTAAATGAATGAAAAAATGAGCACATTCATGGATAAATGAATGAATACATGATGGCAAGATTTTGTTTAAGTGCTATCTCTAGGTAACTAGCCTTTGATTATGTAGTTGTTTTAAAACTATACTCCATTATTTCTAATTCAGCATCACCAAAGACTTTATGTTTCCACATTAATTTGGAGACTGAATAGGTCAAAAGATGATAACACTTCACAAATATTGGGACACTATAAGAGGGTTTATTGCTAATTATATTTTTAAAATAATATGTTGTTGAATGTGATGCCATCCCATTTGGATATTGTATGTAAAATCTCAATAAGCCCAAGGCAATATCTTATGAATTAAATTCACTTTTTAAACTCAACTATTCAATAAAAATGAATATACTAGCATGTATTGCCACTTATTAAAACACAAAACACCTCTTAGAGAAGCAGATTTATCACTATGCCAAAAAGTTAATTGCTTGTTACATTGTGTTACAGAAAAATGTGAATTCTACCTCTAACCATTTTTAACACCACGAATAAAAAGCATTTAAACATCTCTTCCATTTTATTTTGTTTCCCACTGATACAAGTGGGCATACTTCCTAAGGGGAAAATATCTCTGAACAATCAAACAATCAAATTTTAGTTTTCATTTGGTTTGTAAAAAAAAAAAAAAAAAAAAAAAAAGGAGAGGGAGAGAGAAACTAGTTTTTGTACAAACAAGATTTTTTAATGAATGGACAGAACAGCAAGTTTATAAGCTTTAAAACTTTAAGTAGTAAGTGTCTCATCCGATGAAAACCCCTCAAATTCTATAAAGGCACAAGAAGAATTTTGTTAGAAATGAATTTTTTGGCACAATCTGATAATATACAAGCATTTCCCTTTCCTATCTACATGTTAAATTATGTCACTCAATGTTAAATATATCTGCTCAATTATAGTTTTATCCTTATTCTAGATATAAAATTCTTTGCATAAATATAAGAGAAAACTTTAATGATCTTAGGACATATCTGCACCATTAAAACATCTGCAAAAACAGCATTCTTTTCTCCAAATGTTTCTTGTTTCCTTTTCCACATCAATCTTCAGGAGTCACAGGATATGGACAGTGAAGAGATCAACAGCTCCTGTGAGGTTGCTTAATGGTGGTGCTGATGGTGCTTTCTATGTCCCCTTGCATCTCCTCTCCATGGAACTCTGACACAACCTCAAATCCTACCACCAATCTTACCGCCCCTGCTAGCTCATCTTCCTTCCAAAGGGTCCGCCCAGCTGTCTCGCTAAGCCCTTCTTTGTCTCCACTCCATTTTGAACATTCTTCCTTGCTTTCACTCTTTTCTTAAAGCATTAATCATTCCCCACCGCCTTCCAGAACCTCCATCCAGCCTCTGATTTAGCTATAAAGATCTCACGTGATATCAATAGACTCCCAGACAAGGTGAACAACAAACAAGTTGATGGGCTGACTAGGTAGAATAGTTAGTGCGATGTCAGAACATCAACAGAAACAGAGGACTAACTGGACTCACATGGAAGCATGAAAGATGAAAGACAAGAACATTTATATTTCCCTAGCTCACCTTGCAATAAATGTCATTGAATGAACACATCTATACATGAATGATCTATGGTACCGATTTCAAAATCATTCCAGAAATAAGTTATTTGGCGCATATGCCTTTTACCTTCTAGGTAAATAATCACAGTGATAACCATACCAGGGCTCTTTTACCTGTAACGTGAGACACTGACGTTTTTAAAGTTCTCTAGTAGAATCCCAACCAAGTGTTACAGGCAACCTGGGGTTCTCATCGTTAAGAAGCATAATAGATAGACATGTCGGTGGCTTATAGCATTTGCTAAATGGCAAAGGAATAGAAACCCAAAGGCCACTGGCCGAAATCAGGGCAGAAATATCCTGGGGCTATTTAAAGAAGTATTAATTACGTCTACTAGTTACAAACTCCTAAAAAGGGCATTACACAGTATTTCTATAATAAACCGTGTTTACAAAAATATATACATACCACTAAATCCCCCTCACATAGAGAGTTGTTTAAAATCTTAAAATATGCAAAAGTCCATCAAACCTTCTTTCTGGTCACCAGTGGATTCAGCAAGTAATTTCTGTATATCCATCACCTAACATTTCCCTATGTTTGTAATGCTCTACAATCATACAGGGTGAGGCAAAAGTAGGTTTACAGTTGTTCATATAAAAATAATACAATTAATAAATAATAACATAAGAATAAACTTTGTGTTTCACATAATACAACAAATTTATCAAGAAGAAACATTTCCTATTAATTGTTGCCTTAATATAATCTTATATTCTAAACATTACTGATACACATTTTTTAAAGAAGGTTAACATACCTATTATAAATAAAAAAAGACGCAAAAGGTGCAAATTTATCAGAGAATAAATGCACATTCAAAGTATAAAAAGTCGATGCTTTCCTAGAATTCTTCAGGATAAAACATATACTGTAATTATTTTCCTACATTCAGTATGACACTATTGGATGCTAAATATTCATTTTTGAAATAAATCTCAATCTTAAACTATTCATCTTTTTTTCAAATAGTTGACATGCTGCATAAATAGAAAGTTTGTGTAGTTTATTTTTAAATAAACAATACACCATGTGAACTTTGATTTATTATGCAATCTATCTCTTTCTATCTCTCCCTGCTATACATAATTCAGATCCACATAGAACAGTTTCTATACCATTAATATTTCCAGCTCTTTTTTGCTTTAAGGCTATGATCATTTTTAAATGCTTCAAATGTATGCAATTCATCATTAATATTATAGTGGCATCACTACATTTTAAAGTATGTCTGGGAGTTCATAACTTGGTACATGAAACTTGCTAGATGATGATGATGATGATGATGAAAGTTTACTTGCTATAACCTAGTTGTGGAATAATTTCAAGAGAAAAAAGTAAAATGCAACTTATTAATTTCCAAGTCCAAAGATATCTGAAATATTTTAAATGGTTTCATACACATGTGAAATAATTAAAAACACCAAAGGTATAACCTATTAGGTTATTTTTTTTCCTTGATTTTTGTCGAGTTTATAGAAAAATCTAAAGTTATTTTGAAAACATTAAAACTCTGCATATTGTTTAGAAAAAAATATGTTTACTTATTAGGAAAATACACTGTTTCTCTGACTAAAATTACATGATTAATAATAGGTTCTTTTTAAAAAAATGAAGTAATCACATATGACCTCTATCTTTAGCCAACGCCTTCCAGGCAAATAATCTATGCTAACAAAATTATTTGTAGGTTATAAATAACAGTGTTTGTAGACAATTCTTGAAACAAAAATGAACTCCATTTAACAAATCTATCCTGGATATAATTTTTAACCTTTGAGACCTTAGAAGTTGGTTTTTATTCAATCAACAGTTTTTGAATGTCTGCTATGTAGATGTTATGTTAGGCTTCAAATACAAAAATGAAATCACTTCCACCATCAACTTACTCTCAGTATGCTAGTAGGCTCTGCTTTTTATAAATTTATCTAATCATGTTTTTAGAATTATCATAAATATGCATCCCCCCAAAGATTTGACAAAGCATGACTTTCCAGTATTCATGATGATGTCAAAAATCCCAAACCATAGAACTATAAGACATATTAGCAGCAGGCCTGATATTACCCTTCACCTTCAGGTAAGGGCTGTGACCTCTCCAGAATCATGTATCTACAGGCAACATAACTGTGACCAAAGCTCAGGTCTGTCCTCAACTCAGTGCTCTCTCCTCAATGTCAAATTGCTTTCATATAAAAGCTTATAACTGCTCATTTACATAACATAGATGCAAAATAGCTCTCTAACAGCCTGGCAGCCTTTTTGTATTCATAGCCCACAAATGTCTTACTTGCCCCCTAATTTTAAATTTCTGTGATTAATCACATAACAAAATCCTAAGAAAACAGACATTTTAAAAAAATACTGTATATATTATCCAATATTTGAATTTGGAATAAAACAGTTGTTCATAATGGTGAAAAAATGTAAGTATTAAAAATAAATGTTGATATACTAAACTAAAGATCTGTAAACAAAATGGCTGCCCTCAAATAAAAGAGTGTTGATTTTTCTAGGTGCATTATAGAGTCATATTAAAAATAGTTAAAATCAATGTAATAAAATCTTTTCATTATGGATTTTCTTGATAATCCACCAGAGGGCTACAAAACTCCCCAAATGTTCTCATAAAGTTTTAAAGTATGCATTTTAAGTATTACTTTGCTTTTCCGAAAACATGGTTATTTATTTATTTATATATATATATATATATATATATATATATATATATATATATATATATATATATATATATATATTCTTTACAAGAAAGGTCTCACATCACAATGTTTTCTCAACTCATGTCCAAGGGGAAAGGTAATCATTTCTCTTAACCCTCTTTGAGGAAGACCCAATATTTACTTCCTTAGATCTGAAGACAGAGAGTTAAAAACTACCATTATTGGGAGGGAGCAGGAGGAAGGAAAAGGTGGCTGGCAGGCAGAAAAAGGAATTAGATTTGACCATGGAGTGGGGAAATGGAAGCAGCAGAGACCTAAAGGAATGGACCAGCCAGCGGAGGCAAATGCAATCGAAAGCATCCTCTGTGCAGGCTGAGTCCCACCAAGGAACTCTTAGTCAGCTACACAGACAGGACAGAGAATGAGAAACAGGACGCTTGAGATATATCGTGTGAGGCTGCAAGATCTTTAGGGTGATTCCTATATATTACTTGGGGCTCTGACTTGGAAATGACTCTAAGAGTAAGCTCAAAATCTTTCTAAAAGTGAGGTCCATGTCTTTGAAAGAATGTGCTTCTCAGAGTCCTTGTTTAGTTGTTCCATTGGAGAGTACCCAGGCGCCTGGTAGCTTATTTTCCTTGTGGCCAGTCTTGTTCATCTGTGAATACCTTATGGGTCCCAAATGATCCATGTTGTGTTTCTATAAGCAATCTTGGGCTCCTCCGTGGCTGTGCTGATCCTAAATGCGCTCAAAGGGCCCAGTGCACCAATCAGCAAGAAAACACATAAGGAATCAAATGCTAAATGGAAAAACAAGCTACAGAAATCTATGCAAAATTGTCACCAAACTCCAGCCCACCTCTAAGAGATGCACCAGAAAGTCAGAGGCTGTGTGAGCAGCTTAGTTAGAGCAATCATGCCTCCCAGAATGTGGCCTCTACCCAGAGCTGTTTCACTCATTTATAAGCAGGGATTTTCATTATTGTAAGGCATATTATTCCCGGTACATATATACCACAAACATTGTCTTAAACTTCTCATATTCAAGAATAACTCTGGCTAAAAGTTGCATTTTTCCTCTAAATGCAGCAGTTAGCTATTCTGTTTTATTACCATGTGGCATGATGAAGGAATTGTGTTTTGCCTAGTTCCTCTGCTTCTTAATGTCACATTACTCAAAAATGGGCATAAAAACAGTAATTTCAGGGCTCATTCTCCAATCTATACATAAATACATAAATCTATACTTAGAATATTAGTAGTCTCCTTTATTTTCAGAAAAAAATAATTGTGTAGTATTCAATGGATCCAACATTTTATAGCCCAGAGATTTCAGATTTTAATAGTGTAAATTCATGTTCAACAGGAATTGGTCTTCAACAGACTGACTTTTAAATTAGCTTTATAATGTGTGTGTATGTTCATGCCATTTCTTATTTCTGCTAACGTATTGGTTCTTCACTCCTCGTGGGCCCTGAGGAAAAGCTCTGGGAGCCTTCCCTCCAGGGAAGATGGGAATGTTCCCAAAGCACATTTGCCTACACGTTGGGAGAGTTTATAGAACCTCTGCAGGCGGTCATGGCTCCTCTGCTCAAAACCTCTGTTGGAGAGCCAACTGTGCTCTCTTTTGTGACTATTAAACCAAACCCCTAATGTCTATAAAGGTTAATAAATTGCTAGGGTTCTGCCTCCTGCTTAGACAACAAGCATTGCCCATTCTGTTCTTCTCAGAGGCTCTAGGAGCATATTAGGAAATATCCCCTCTATGAAAATAGCCCTTGTGAAATATGCAAAATTAAAATGACTTAAACCCATTCCAACATCTTACTTAAATTATGCTAAAAGGAAATCCAGGAGCGGTATGGAGAAATTTGGTGAGAAAAGAGCAGTTCCTTTAAATCTCCACTTAGCGATATACGAAGCTAAATGAAAAGCATTTGCTTTAACCTTAGTTAACCTTTTCCTCCTAAGCTCAATTTTCATACTCTTTAAATGTCTTAAAATTAGTGAAATGATTTCATTTATATTTTCTCCACCCTAAATTTATAAGTGAGGCAGAATCAAAAGTGTACCATCTCATCACATTAGCCATTCCATGGAAGCCAGCACCGTAATTCTGCATTAGAAGAGAACTGAAATGAAGGCAATATGTCTATCAAAAGAGCCTTATATTAAATGTAAATTTCTTTACTCTTTCAGATAAAAGGGCAAATTATTTAATTCACTTCAATTTAACAAGCATTCATGGAGCACTGAAAGCCACTGGGCTGGGATATGGAGGGAGAAGAATACAAAGATTCCTGGAGGCGCCTGCCCTCCACTCCAAGAGCCCACCACATCCTGGGAGAGGCAGATGGGCACACGGTGAGTTCAAGGCAGGGTGTGACACAGGCTGTGACCGAGGTGCACATGGGGAAGAGATACGCATGTCTACGAAGGTTCTGGAAGGCTTCACGGGTAGGCAGCACTTGAGCTGGCCCTTGAAGAATGCAACCTGTGGTGCCGGGGTGCGGGGGTAAGGAGGGGAAGAGGCTCGTGGAACAGACAGGACCAGCTGCATGATCTGTAGAACCCCGTGCAAAATAAAAACACGGGGCACCGATTAGACATTAAACAGAATGACAGCAGGGCCTTGTGTATGCGTCCATTTCCTGGCCTGTGCTACAGTGGAGGGTGAGCACTCAGGTTCTGATTCATAGGCCCCAGGCCCGGGAAGTGGGCCATGCAGATAGGCCTCACTGCAGTGCAGGCGGCAGTGGGAGAAACACAAGAGTTGTGGGAGAGACCACAGCGGTGCACCACCAAACACGTCATGTGGCCAAAGAAGATGGCGCAGTTCTTCTGCTATCAGAATAATGCACTGCAAAACACACTTTGTGGAGCTGAAAATTAGGTACTTGCAGAGTGTAGACAGAATAAAGAAATAAAAAAATAATATATCCCAAAATATGAGTTCCTTCACCCTCTATAATCCTAGGCCTGAGTAAGTTTGTTACTGAAAATGTGACTCCGCTTTCCAGTTACTTTTTACACGGGGGAATGAGAAGTTGGTGGGAATTAAGAGCACTTTATCTTCTTTCCTATATGGGGGGCGGGGGGGATTAGAGGGAGCAAGTTTTAAAGCAAGTGAAGAATCAGGTATTCACATTTTCAGCATAACGTTTCAAATTCCCTGCCCGTTTCCCTCATTCAACAATAACAGATTGTCAGCCAATGCTCTGAGAAGGCCTCCAGATTAGGAATGATTCTCCGGCATTCTTTTATTTACACTGCACATGCTCTCAGTTTTACAGTTCAGTAGCAAGTGGAACTGCACAGCTCCTCACATTAGCCCCGAAGCTACTTTAAGCTACAAGCGGCTGCTCTGTAAGCATTGGAACGAATTCTCTGCAGTCCCCATAGAAATCCCACGGAATGCAGTTTCCTGCTGGTTTGTTGGGCTGCATCAGAATAATGAGAATATGAGGATAGCCTACTCTGTTATGCAAGGAAACAAAACTCCTGCTCCATAGTCCATCCAGAGAGACGTTAACCCTTCTCTTCTGCAATTAAAGCTCTCCATTTACATCCAAAGGTTGTTTGTGAATAGTCCCACCAGGGAGTCAGCCCAACAAAAATAAATCACCCCGTGCTTTCCAACAGGCCAAGCCCAGTGCTGGCACCTGGTATAATAAGTATTTGTTGAACAAATGATGAATGCTGACCCATTTATCCTGACTGATTTTTTTTTCCTGCCCCAAACCTAACTTACACTCTGCTAAATTGTCTCTCTTATACCTTTGATAGAACACTTCAATACATTTTTTTCACATTTTAAACCATTCCCTTAAGAATTCTCATGACTCTATATCAAAAGTTCTATTAAAATCATAATGGGATAACCATGAAAGTGGAAATTATTGTATTAATTCCCTCTTGTCAGTACAGAAGGCAGTTAGCACATTGACAGGAAAAAAAAAAAATCCAAGGGAGCCAGTTTCCCTGGTCTGCGCTGTAAAGGAGGAGGAGCACGGGGTCTGAGAGGTTGTGCCCCATCTCTGCCTCTCACTAACTCTGGGTATCCAGCAAGTCACTCAACCTCTCTGTGCCTTGATTTACTTATCAGTAAAATGGGGATGCAAAGGAAAATCATCTTTTGTAGTTATTGTGAAAATTGAGACACCATGAAGTACTTAGTAAAGTACCTGGGGCGTGCTAAGTATTCAATAAAAAAAGCCTACCATTATTATCGTTCCACTAGTAGCACCCAGGATACTGTTTCTCTGCATTTTTTAAATTATCCAGTTAAAGGACATTTTTAAATATTTAAACAATATACCATTATAGAATAAATAAACATGAATTTAGGAGACAAAATACAACCAAGAATAATACGTATGGCTGACAGAATTTCTTCTTAAACAGATCTATTTAAGAACACGATGCAAGATGGGTTACATAAAACAGTTTTCATCTGAGTCACTCAATAAATTTTCTACTCCATTTTTCAGTAAGTAAAACTTCTTAACAAAATTGAAATCTTTATAAAACTATTTTGCAAATATAAAAAGTCATTTGACATTTACTGATAGAATTTGAACAGAGTGTTTTAATATTTTGTCTTATCAGAGAAAAATGATAAGAAAATCACTGGCTCGCCTTATACAATATACAAACTTAAAAAAATTAGAGAACACATGGATTTTCACATGTACTGAATTCAAACCTCACATCAAACCTTGTTATCATTTTGAAATATTTTTCTGTGCATAAAACCAACAGACAAGCTCTCTCTAAAAGAAGTCTGTCATTTCTTCACTCCCCATAACCCTGCCAGCTTCCCAATGCTCCTTTGACAGTCTAATCAGTCAATTCAATCAGAGAAATTCTAAAGTACAATGGTAATTTTCTCTCACTTTTTTCTTTACACTGTCAGTTCAACCCACCTGCTGAAAGCATTGATGTGGAACAGCTCAGTATTAGTTCTGAAATTAGTACCAGTCCCCAATTAAATACCTGGCACATTTGGTGTAGGAGAGAGACTCTTAATGGCATATAAACCCATCAGTAGAACCTGCACATTACTTAAGCTAGCCTTTTCCCAAGTCATTCGTTCTGGCCCTTGATGGTATCACAACAAGGAACTGAAAGCTAGCCAGGAAAGGAAAATGGGTTCGAGGGCACAGACCACAGATCTGAAAGACCATACTTCCATATCAGTATCCTTAAGCATGATGTCACTGTGGTCTACTTTAAACAAATTCCTAAATGCAATATCCAGCCTATAACCAGAGTTAAAATGTCCGTGGACTACAGAACTATAATCCAGACTATAACAATAGTTGATAATGTCTCTAGAAAGGAACCCTGCATTTAAAATTCAAGATTCTATTCATTTAAATTTCAACGCAGAATTTGCTACTACGAGCACATTTTTCCAATGCTCCTTTAAGTCGCAAGTAAAGTGCAATTACCTCTGGTATCTTACATGTTCCAGCGCCTTGCCTGGCCTGCCAAGCTCAGCAGGTAGGTCTATGAGCCCTGACTGAGGCCACAGGATGAAAGTCATTTACTACATCTACTCAGAGGGTCGGCAATGGACAACCTGTATAAGATTTATGCTTTAAATAATAAATAAGCTAAACACCTTGAGGTAACTGGCCGTGTGAAGCTTCCCAATAGGGCAGATAGCTTGTCTGAACAAAGTAAAATAAGATTAAATAATGAATGAGGAGTGCAGAGAATTTCAAGCCAAACTAATATTGCATGTTTTTTTAAAAAAGTGAAAGTAGTTGGTGAGTCAGGTTTTTATGGTTAAGAGGTGTCAATGGCACTTTCTCTTTCTCTGTCAACAGAAATTACTTCAAGGATGTATATTTTTCTAGATTTCCAATGTTGGGTGCAGAGTTTAAGAAACAGCCTGCTGAGTGATGGAAGGGTGTCCAAAGTCTACCCAACACTCAATTCCACTAGTATTTTGTAAATACAGAACCAACTTCTGATGATACCTGGGAAGAAAAAATGTCACAGCAAATTTTTGAAAACTAATGTTTCTGACACATGTACAGATTTAATGCCATCTTCCAGCACAGGGGCTAATAAAGCCAGGTTCCGTCAAGCAGCTTTCCAAGTCAGCAGAAGCAAAGGCATTCCTCCTGGGCCATTATTATTATTTTTTAAGCAAGAAGTTAATGATTAATTGCTAACTTTAGAAAGAGTTAAATTCTAGCCATTGGATAGTCAAATCAGAAGCCTAAGAAGTGTCTAAAAGGAAATAAAAAGCAAATCCAGGAACATGTGTTTATGGACATCAAATTCATCATAATTTTTAATGAGTCATACTTAGCCTCTTTATTACAAATTTTAATGACCAGAAGATTAAGCAGTATTGTTAATTCCAAGCATCATTATTATCTGGGGCTATGCAAATAAAAATGCCCTCATCAGTGAGAGGTGCATATTGAGGTATTTACAATTGTAAACAAATGATGTCTGGAACTTGAAGAAAAAAAGTGGAGGTTTAATAAAACAAAGTTGAAAAAATATTAATAAATATTGAATACAGATATTTTCCAAAATATGCTCAGGAACATACTCCTTCAGTATGCACTACATTAAAGACTTCTCAAGAGAGTGAGTGAACTGAACATATCAGTTCAAGAAAGTGGGGGGAAATCCCTCAAAGGGCACCAATGACCAAATGGTGGAAATTCAAAGACAAAACCAAAAACCATGGGGAGAAGTTATTGTGGAAGGCAGACTCTAAGAAGTTCCTAAGGTTATATGACTTTTTAAAACACAAAGAAATTAGAAAAATAGTCATAACATCTATACTAATAAAAGGGTAATATGCTAATTAGACCAGATATCTTCTGGACGACCTTCCGGACGTCCTTCCAGATAAAGCCATGGTGGTGGGGCCAAGGTAGAGGCAGTTAGAGGTGATTAGGCCAGCAGGGGAAAGCAGTTAGGGGAATCAGGCTGGCAGGCAGGTGAGCAGTTAGGAGCTAGCTGTCCCAGATTGCGAGAGAGATATCCAACTGCCGGTTTAGGCCCTATCTTGCAGGGATCAGACCTAAAGGGGCAGTCAGACATCCACCAAGGGGTCCCGGATTGGAGAGGGTGCAGGCCAGGAAAGGGACCGTCCACACCCATGCACGAATTTTGTGCACCGGGCCTCTAGTTTAAAAATAACACAGAGTCTACACTTGAGAGATGGACAAAGACACAGACTTTTCTTCGGTTCACATTTAAGACATTAATTCAGAGTTTTCACTAAATATGAATAATAAAAGAGTTACCATTTTTTATCCCTTATTTGCTTTTTAAATGGTTGTAATATTTCAAAACTGGGTTAATAAACCCAAAAATATTTAATATATTTTATTGATTTTTTACAGAGAGGAAGGGAGAGGGATAGGGAGTTAGAAACATCGATGAGAGAGAAACATTGATCAGCTGCCTCCTGCATACCCCCCACTGGGAATATGCCCACAACCAAGGTACATGCCCTTGACTGAAATCAAACCTGGGACCCTTTAGTCCACAGGCTGATGCTCTATCCACTGAGCCAAACTGGTCAGGGCAACCCAGAAATATTTTTATATTCCAACTAGAGGTGCACGAATTTGTGCACCAGTGGGGTCCTTTAGCCTGGCCTGCAGGATGGGACAGCTCTCCAACATCCCCTGAGGGGTCCTGGATTGCGAGAGGGTGCAGGCCAGGCTGAGGGACCCCACTGGTGCACAATCAGGGCTAGATAAGCACATGGGAGGTTGGCTAGCAAAAGAGGGACCACGGTAAGGCTCCAGGGCATGTCCAACCCATCTCAGTCCTGATCAGCCAGACCCCAGCAGCAAGCTAACCTACTGGTAGGAGCGTCTGCACCCTGGTGGTCATTGCATGTCATAGCAAGCGGATGAGCGGCCTTAGCATATCATTAGAATATTGTGCTTTGATTGGTTGAACATGACCAGTAATTAGCATATTAGGCTTTTATTATATAGGATTTTATAGACAATGAAATTAAGGTACAGAAACTTGTAACTGGTTCAATCATGGTCTCACTAATAAGTGGAGATGCTGGGTTTGGATATAGGTCTTGCATTTTAAAATATGTTCTCCCTCAGTTTGTACACTTGACTTTTATCATGCAAAGATTGAAGAAAAGTCTTATACATATTACTCTTAGTTAAAAATTTAGCTAATTACAATTCTTTTATAATACATATATATTGAAATAAAATTTCATTTCAAAAATCTAAAATTGTTGAGCTTCTTTTTAATTTAGAAAAACTTGTCCCATGCACTTAAAATTGAAAGTCAGTATAATCTCCATCCTAGGTTTAGGATGATTTTTTTGTGAAAGTTACAGTTAATTGCAAACAAGTCAAGAAGGAGGTGATAGTTATTTAATATGATCATTAGACATTATATTCATTAACTTGTACATGTAGGGGACAATGAAAAGTAGACTAAAGTTCTGAACAGGAAAAATTTTAAGTTGACTAGATACCTATAACTGCACAAGAAATGGTTCCCCAAGTCCATTGTTAACCACAGCTCCCAAATTATCAGATACATCACAAGTTACTGCCAACCCAACACAGCCTCCAGAGTTCACAAAGTGAGTGTGGTGACTCAATTGATAAATGGATGAGAATGTATGACACAGTCTTAGGTAGTGGATTTACAAGCAAAATGAAATGGGAAATTATACTAAACTATTTAAAGTGCCTACCTAACAGTTGATGATGAACCCCTTTCCTATTGTCTATAGTCATCAAATTTACCCCACTTCTAATGTATATCCTTTTACTTTACCAATAGCAATTACTAATAGACTATGGATAGATTTCTCCTTTAAGGCATCCCCATTTTATGGCCTTTGTACTAGGTATTTAATCTTCTAGCATTGCTCTTTCACCAATAGTTTTTTATTGTTCTCACGACTCAGGTTTAACCCAGGTGTCATATCTTCTGGTATTCCATGAACACCCTATCTTGGGTCCCCCCAATACTCCCAATCATTCACCAACACCATTTCCATCCCCACCCAAAGTTTCTGATCTAGTGGTTCTGGGGAGCTGGGCCTGAAATTTGAATTTTCTAACATGTTCCCAAGTAATGCTGAGCCAATCACAGTCCTCAGGACACAACGCTGATGCTTCAGCTGCTTGCTGATTTCACGTACTAGGCTGCAGCCTTGTCATTCAACAGATTCTCTTCCAAAGACATAAATGTGGATGCGAAGTTTTTAAAGGATTTGTTTTAAAAATGTCCAAGTATAAATAAAAACTATTTTTTATTTTTTTAAATATTTTATTGATTTTTTACAGAGAGGAAGGGAGAGGATAGAGAGTTAGAAACATCGATGAGAGAGAAACATCGATCAGCTGCCTCCTGCACACCCCCCACTGGGGATGTGCCCACAACCAAGGTATATGCTCTTGACCTGAATCGAACCTAGGACCCTTCAGTCCTCAGGCCGACGCTCTATCCACTGAGCAAAACTGGCCAGGGCTAAACTTTAAATCCCTCTTACTTTTTTACAAGTAACTAGTTTTATATTTAATAGCTAACATTTACTAAACACTGATTCTCAATTCCAAGCACTATTCTAGGCACATTTTTTTTTTTTTATTATCTTCATGTCATCCTCCCAAATACTCTACCAGGGACTATTAATACGTCCATCTTACAGATGAGACACCTGAAGTACAGGGACACCAGGTAACTTGCAGGGGTAATTTGTTAGTGGCTGAGAAGAAATTTAAACCCAGGGAAACCAGCTCCTGATCCCAATTTCTTAACTACGATGGTTCACAGGGTATGCATCCCACAAACAGTAGATTTAGGAAGGTTAATATAAAATACAGTCCTGCTTCCTGATTCATGAATCACCTAAACAACAGGTTTTACAAGTTTATTTTTTTCTCTCTTGCCCACCAAGAGAATAGGAGATAAATGAGGAATTCTACATTTGTACTACTAAAGGGAAATGTGTGATTATGATACTTTAATGCTACCAGTGGTCGGCAAACTCATTAGTCAACAGAGCCAAATATCAACAGTACAACGAATAAAATTTCTTTTGAGAGCCAAATTTTTTAAACTTAAACTATATAGGTAGGTACATTGTTATTAACTTAATTAGGGTACTCCTAAGGCTACACTCAAGGAGCCAACGAGCCACATGTGGCTCGCGAGCCGTAGTTTGCTGATCACGGTACAGCTAGACAAATGCAGCTATGTGTGTGATATACTGGCTAGACTTGCCCGTGAATGTTCCTGCAATGCAAGAATTTCTTTACCCAAGGACGAGTTCTTTCACCTTCCCATCTGTCCTTTGAATTTTTAAATGTCTGAGACAGGTGGCCTGTTGGAAACCTAAAACCCTGTGGGTCTAAGATATGATTAAAATCTGATGTTAGATTCTCTGATAAAAAAGGCTCCTGCGTTCAGGCAGGAATTTGTAAGTACCCTACAAAAGGTGTCAATGATAACTTGAACCCTACATAACCAAAATCTCTTTGGTTCTAGAATAGCATATGTTAGAACAGTGATTTTCAACCTTTTCACCTCCTGGCACTCATACACTAATTACTAAAATTCTGTGCCACACCAAAATATATATGTTTTGCGAATCTGACAAAAAATAGGTATAATTTTGATTGATTCACACTGTATGGCTATTATTGTGTTAGCTGTTGTCATTTTTTTATTTGACAATCTAAGGGAAAAGAGGTCACTTTCTCTGACTAAGTAGTCAGGTATTTCATGCTTTAAAAATTCTTGAGGCACACCAGTTGAAAAATCTCTCTGCTAGAACAAATTTCTGCTTGCTCAATTTCCCCATAAAAAGCTTACATACCACTGCCGTGAAGGAATAAAAAGTAATCAAGTAACCAATTTTTGATGGTTTGAGGTTTGTCTCCCTTTCTGAATTCACTAGTGGTTTTAGAAATGATGCAGAGTGCTCATCTCTAAAAGAGCTCTAATGAACTAGTAGTTTACCAGTTTTTTTTCTTGATTCTATCTTTAGTAAATTAAACTACAGTTCTCTGAGTAATATTTATAAATACAGCATTAATGATTGCTAATAAAATCAGTTAATAATGCAAGCTGAGTTCCATAATTGCATATTACAGAGCTCATTGAAAAATATATTACTCAAAAAATTTTAACAATGATTATACTTCATATAAACGCCAAGTACACTATGATTTCTCTGAAAACTAAAATGCACAAGAGAATTAAAAAGATACTTGCCATGAACCACTCTCCAGTTTATATTTGTTAATGGAAAGCACAACATGATTTTTAAAACACAATCCATTTCCTTCCTAGAAAAGATGGTAAGAGTTTAATTGAAATCTATTTAGTGAGAACTTAAATCTATGCTGAGTTTAAAGTTTGGCACAGAATACTAAGCAATGATCATGCAGATAATTAAAATTTAAAAATGTTAAATGATTTATAGTCTTGTAAATAATTAAGGGAATTTAAAAATCCAAGTAAGAAAATGTTAGCGAGAACATATATTACCAATCTATTTTCTAGAACAATAATATATGAGGGTATGTTACCTACATTTTGTTACTGGTAATGTCAGCAATGACTTTAATTTAAAAAGCTTTAGCAAACTTAATGAAATTAAACTAAATTGATTGGCATTCTGATCCAGCAGGTATTAAACACATTAAAGTAAAAACAAGGCCACTGTGACAAATTCAATAGATCAATCTGCAGTGATGCAAAAATCCAATAAATGGAAATTTAACTAAAGAATATTGCACAAATGCCAATCCCCTCTACAAAATAAAGGATTATTCATTTGAGACTCTATTACTATAACCATCATGAAATCTGTAATTGTGTTGTTGTTTGATTCTCCAGCCTTTGACTGGCCTCCTTCATTTTTAATGTTCCTGTTTTTATTTTCAGCGCATAGACCTCATCATCTAGGCTTCCCTAATGTTCTAAGCTCATTTAATCATGAATCTTTACTAAGGAGAGACCTATCTTTGTTAAAAAAAAAAAAAATCTTTACAATGAAGATTTTTTTTCAGGAAGTTTAAATTTAAGAATAAATTACCAGATGGTGTCTAGAGAGAAGTTTCTTTACAGTAGGGAAAATATTTTAAAATTTTACATAGAGCCTATTACCATGTTAATGCTGCTGGCATCCCCAAAATAGAAATAAATGCATGCAGAAGAATGTGTGTGTGCATTTTCCATTTACAACGTGAGGTCAGAGAATAAATACCTACACAATTTCTGCTGATGTACACACTTGTAGATCCCAGCCTTTCCTATACCTTAGATGAATAGGTTGTTAAATTTTTGTAGAATAAAAGAAAAATTCTTCCACAATTGTGTTCTATCTACCTGGAAGTGATTACTGTCTTAAGCAACTAGCACGGTGTATAATATATAATCTTTACTCAAAAAATTGAAATTACTTAAAAGTACTCAGATGGGCCCTGGCCTGTTTTTCTCAGTGGTTAGAGCATCAGCTCATGGACCAAAGAGTCCAGGTTCCATTCCTGGTCAAAAGCATGTACCTGAGTTGTAGGCCTGATCCCAGCCAATATCAGGTATGTGCAGGAGGCAACCAATCTATGTCACATCAATGTCTGTCTGTCTCTCTCTCTCTCTCTCTCTCTCTCTCTCTCTCTCTTCTTCTCTCTCTCTGTCTCTTTCTCCTTCCCTTCCTTCCACTCTCCAACTCTCTCTAAAAATCAATGGAAAAAAAATATCCTCAGATGAGCATTATAAAAATAAATAAATAAATAAATGAATAAATGTACACAGACAGCCCTCGCTGAGTAGCTCAGTTGTTTAGAGCTGTGTCCTGATATGCTAAGGTTGCAGGTTCAATCTCCAGTTAGGACATATACAAAAAGCAACAATCTTATATAATAAAAGCCTAATATGCAAATTGACCAAACTGCAAAACAACCTGTGGAAAGACTGGTCGCTATTATGTGAACTGACCACCAGGGGGAAGACTCTCAATGCAGGAGCTGACCCCAGCCCTTAGGCCCTGGGTCAGCCAAGGTGGGTGCCAGCAGGGGCCCCCTGATTGCCCCGCTGGTAGCCTCCCACAGAGGGAGGTGAACTGTGGTGGCGGCAGGGAGCGGGGCCAGCAAGCGGGCAGTGCCAGGCCAGCCAAAGTGGGTGCCAGAAGGGGCCCCTGATCGCCCCACTGGTTGCCCCACAGATTGGCCATGATCGCTGGCCAGGCCTAGGGAACCTTCCCATGCATGAATTTCATGCACCAGGCCTCTAGTGAATGCATACTAACTGGAACAATAAATCTATGTTTCTAACTTATCTATCTATCTATCTATCTATCTATCTATCTTTCTCTCTCTCTAAAATCAATAAATAATTTTTTTAAAAAAAATGTTTACAAATAAAGACCAAAAGTGAAATAATAATAAAAAATGTTGGGAGGGAGAGAAAAAGGTTGTCAAAAGGGGTATACAGGAGTACTTTAAACTGGCTTTGAAAAATTATACCATCAAAGTGAGAACTTAAGCACGACTACCTCAATTCAAACAGTGTTTTTATACCAACAGACATTCAGATTAATGTGTCATAGCTGATATTTGACATAAGAGGAATGGCACTCATCCCAAGACCAAAGTTTTAAACCAGGGTTATCAAACAATGTCCTATAGGCCAAATATGACTCACCTCCAGTTTTTGTGTATTTGTGAACTATCAATAGTTTTTATATTTGTAAACGTTTAAAAAAGAAGAGGAATGTTTCATGGCATGTGAAAATTATATTAAATTGTAATGTCCATAAGGTTTTATTAGAAGACAGCAATCTAGATCAGGAACAAAACTAAATTGTACATATCCAACCTAACTGTACTAACCCAAAAGGCAAAATTCTAGATTAGAAAACTTGCGTAAAGGCATTAAAAGATCACTTTATAGGCAGAACCTATAATTGTCCTTAAAATGACAATAGTTTCAAAATTAGTTTGAACATAGTACAAAACAAACAATTTTATCAATATCTTGCACGTAACTAATTGTCATATTTGTTTGTCAGGAAACAGAATAAGAATCAAGAGCTCTGAAATCATTATGACTGATGTCATAGAGTTTTAGGGTCTTTTAGTCCCCTGGCATTTATTATCCCTATAGGGGACAAAATCCTTAGCATCTTTTAAAGATGAATGGTTTTAGATTTATAAAAACCTTAAAGATCAGTGAATTAAAGTCAGTTCACAAATACAGTCTCCTCTTAGTTTAAAGAGGAGTCAGTGAATATGTTTCCCTGTGTAAAGGTGTCCTATAAATCACCAAGCTGGTTCATGGGCCTCAACTCACAGCTTCCAGCCATTAAACACTCACAAAGAGTAATCTAAGATATTGGCATACCAAACACTTTCAAGAAAATTATGCACACATTCCTTAGGATCAAAGGTGAGCCAAGGAAAAGTATAGTCGGGAGCATAAAGCAACAGCAAACTCATGAAAAGCCAACTAATCTTACAGCAGCAGTAGTGCCACATCCATTCCGCAGCTGTCAGTGCGGTGAACTGGAGACCTGGTTTTGCTTTAGAAATAGTTGCAGCAGCTCAGCACCAAGGCTCCAGGAGCCAGAGTGGAAATCCGAATTAGGACATAGCAGCAGCAAATAGGGAAGAGAGAAGGCCAACTCTGCCAATACTCTCCCATAATGGAATCTCTAAATGAGCTTTGTACTACAAAGAGTTCTGCGTTAGGATGGCAGCCTGCAGCCACACTGAATGCCTCTCCTGATCCCACACTAAAACTGCAGTAAAGATTACTGTTTTAAAGACATGAATGCATAAGAACAAGGAAAACATGAAAAGAGATTTTAGCCATAAATTTGTCTTAGGTGGTAAGAAGACATTAGCAGCAAATGATTTAGCGCCACTGAATAAAGCACCCCAGGCCAACAGTACGGAGAGGTGAAACAGCCCATTGTATCACAAAATCCGCAAATGGTTTAGGACCCGGAGCTTCCGTAACCTATGGAACTGGAAGAGAGAATGGCGCCGTAGGGAAGTGTGTAGCTAAGATAAGAAGGATTGTATTAAAGCTGTTGGAGAAGATATTGGATGCCTGGTCCAGCTGCCAGGACTACCTTGTGGAAGTAAGAGTAGGAGGTCTGGAGGTTCTTCTCTGGAGATAGATAAACTAGGGGATAACCAGAAGCAGTTGAAGATCCAAAACAGGGAGATTAAGTGATCATATGCAATCTGAGAACCCTACCCCTTTCCCCACAAGGCTTCTAGAATAGCTGTGGCCTTCCATATGAGTTTGGAAGTTCCTTCTTTAAGGAAACTGACACGTTCAAAAGGAAAAATGCGAAGATTGCAGGCACTGGGGTTCTTTACATGGTGCACCTGGACTAGTCAACGATGAAATTCAGTCAGCAGCCTGATTTATGCACTTATAACTTTGAATCTGCTTAACCAAAATGGACAAAGATTACAAGATAGCTGATGAAATAGCTAACATAGAAGGTAGGTACCAGATGAAAACAAGAGAATATGGCTATTTAGAAGAAACAGACTAAAGAGAAGGAAAGTAAAAACAGAAGCATATTACTCTTACTAACCATCAGAGAGAACAAACATTGCCTTTAGAAACAGGAATAGGAATAAAAAGAACATCTAGAGAACAAAAAAGGTCTTAAAATTAAGACTATAATAAAAATGAGAAAGTGAATCAACAGAAGAGTTAGAGTAAAAATTTGCGGCAAACTCCTAAACAGTGAAGAAAAAAAAAAAATAAGTGAGAAAAATGAGAAAGCAAATGGTGCGCAAATTCCAACATCAAAATAGCAATGTCAAAATTGGAACAAAGAGAATAGAAAATAAGTCAATGAAGTTATTAAAAAATTTTGCAGAATGGAAGGGTACGTTTTCAGATTAGAAGCCGACTGAGGACCAAACACATTGAACAATGTTATTCATACCACCTCACACACATCAGTGGGAAAATTCAGAACATCCAGGGAAGGTGGTTACATGCAAACATCATAAAAATGTTTCAATATCACAGAAGCTATATGACAATGAAGAAATAACGTCAAATTTTGAAGTCAAATTACTTCTTCCCTACAATTTCCCATAAAACATCAATCAGGTGGAGAATGAAATAAAAACATTATAGAAATTCAAGGTCCCTCCAAATTTATCTTTCATATACCCCTTCTCAGCAAACTACCAGAGGATGTGATTCATCAAAATGAGGGAATAAACCAAAAATGAGAACACCTGGGACAATATGGGAAAGATACTGGCACCGTATTTCTAGTCGTTCTAAAGAGACCAGCTGAGTATAATTAACCTCGGTGGAACCGTCATTCTTGCTGGTGAGATATACAACAAATATGGTTCATTTTGGAGGAGGAGGAAGAGGAGAAGTGATGCTACTAACATGAATGGCAGCACTGAGGCCTGGAATCTCTATAAAAATCAACACCTTGGAAAAAGCCTTTTGATCCTCAGGAACCAGTTTCCCAACCCTGACGCTACTGGCATTAGGGACCAGAAAAGTCATTCTTGGTGGGGGTGGGGACAAGCTATCCTGTGTATTGTAGAATATCTAGTATCACCTCTGGCCTCAACCTCTTAGATGCCAGTAGCATACCCACTCGTGACAACTACAAATATCTAAAGCTATCAATTGTCCTTTAAGGGTGTTAAATCACTTCTGGCTAAGAACCAGTGCTATAGAGCAATTAAAGGATAAGATAATTTTTATGATAAAGGGTATCTATGTAACATAGACAGTCCTCAACTTACAATGATTCAACTTACACATTCAGTAGAAACCAGCTAGGGTAAGCTATGATGTTCGGTAGCTTAGGTATGTTAAATTCATTTTAACTAGTGATATTTTCAATTTACAATGGGTTTATCAGGATGTAACCTCATCATAGGACAAGGAACATCTGTATATCCAACACTCATACCACACATACTTATATATGTCAGACAGTCTCTGGAGGGTTACAAAAGGGGTACTAGTAATGACTGCCTCTCTTGAAGGTTGAAAGGGAGACTTATTCTTAATTCTTTACTTGTTTTAAAAGAATTGTGTCTCATAAACATGCATTCTTTTCCCCTGAAAATGTATCAAAGTCTTAAAACAAAATTACAAATGAGTATATCATCTTATGTGATTACTCTTCTAGGAATTTGACCTTCTAAAGTATATCCTATCTAATAATAGAGAAACATGGTAATTAACCATAACTTTGCTACCCTTCCCATTGGCTAATCAGGGCGATATGCAAATTAACTGCCAAACAAGATGGCGGCCGGCAGCCAGGCAGCTGAAGCAAACAGGAGGCTTGCTTGCTCCAGTGACAGAGGAAGCCAAGGTTCCCTGCCTGCCACCACCCAGCTCTGAGCTGCACTCTAAGCAACTATGTTGCAATTATAGCAGTTAAACAATCCCCAGAAACCTGCTTTCAGCTGTCAGAGCTGGAGCAAGCAGGACCGCAACAATGTTACAATTATAGAACCATAGCAAACCCAGATAACTGCTTTCAGCAGCCGAGGTCTCAGAGCTGGAGCCGAGCCTCAGAGCTAAAGCTGGCTCTCAGCTCCAGTGACAGCCACAGAAGGTAAATAAATCCCAGAATTTTTTAAAAAAAGGAAAAAAGGAGAGGTTGGGAGCTTCAGTCACCCGCCAGCCTGAAAACGGCCCTCAGCACCTCACCCAGACTGACCAGGCACCCCAGTGGGGACCCCCACCTTGAAGGAGGTGTGACCAGCTGCAAACAGCCATCATCCCCTCATCCAGGCTGGCCAGGGACCCCCACCCTGATCCGGGACACCCGTGCACCAGGCCTCTATCCTATATAGTAAAATGGTAATATGAAAACTGACCCTAACAGCAGAAGGACTGGGAATGACTGGTCACTATGACACACACTGACCACCAGGGGGCAGACGTTCAATGCAGGAGCTTCCTCCGGTGGTCAGTGCACTCTCACATGGGAGGAGCTCTGCTCAGCCACAATCCAGGCTGATGGCTGCCAGTACAGCAGTGGTGGTGGGAGCCTCTCCTGCCTCCTCAGCAGTGCTAAGGATGTCCGACTACACTTTAGGCCTGCTCCCCACTGGCAAGTGGACATCCCCCGAGGGCTGCCAGGCTGCCAGAGGGATGTCTGATTGCCATCTTAGGCCCAATCCCCCAGGGAGCGGGCCTAAGTCAGCAGGTGGTCATCCCCTGAGGGGTCCCAGACTGCGAGAGGGCACAGGCCAGGCTGAGGGACCCCCCTCCCCTCCGAGTGCACAAATTTTTGTGCACTGGGCCTCTAGTGTGTGTGTGTGTGTGTGTGTGTGTGTGTGTGTGTGTGTGTGTGTGTATTTATACTTATACATGGGGGATATGTTCCAAGACCCTTCACTAGAGGTCTGAAACCACAGATAGTACCAAACCCTATGAATAATATTATGGTTTTTTTATATAGACATATCTATGATAAGTTTATCTTATAACTAGGAACAGTAAGACAGTAACAACAATAATAAAATAGAACAATTATAATACTACTAGTGGTCTGGTGCATGAATTCATGCACATTGAAAGGAAATTAATTAGAAGAAATGTTTTAATATTGCTATTCACCCTTTTTCTATAACAGAAGTGTGAGAACTGAAAGAAAATTAGTAAAATGTACATGAAAATAATATATAAATTGATTAATAAACAATAACATGATATAACAACAAATATTTTCCATGAAATTTTTACAGTCAGAATCTTCATTTATCATTAATTTTTTAGAATATGACAGGCAATCGGGAAAATATATATCATTTGGACAAACTTTGCCTTTGCTCCAACATCAAGTAAATTTTCCATCAGATGGTTTTTCATTGGAGAAATTTAAGGATAGGCAAAATTGACATGCAAGTCATTCCACCACAACTGTTTCCAATAATTGCATCCTCATTTACCTCATTTTTGCTATGAAGGCAGTTCCCACCAGTATTGGTAGTACTTGTCGATGACTATTCTTCAGACATATTCTGTCGACAACGTCACTCTCTTTTGGCTTCAAAGTACTTTGAGCCAATAGTTGTTCTTCAGATATATTCTGTAGATTACATCAATTTCTTTCAGCCTCAGAGGTACATTGTGGCAATAGTTGGTCTTCAGACATATTCTGTTGACAATTTTGGCTTCAGAATGTCAACAAAAATGTGATGTCATTACCCGGTGCCCACAGCCACTTTTCCAGGCTGGGCTGGACTGTGGGCTGCATTTTGCGCCATGAGGTCTTGGCAGCGTTGGCTGCGGTTTGGTGGACTGTCACTCCAGGGTGGTGGCAGGGCCTGTCTCACTTGGGGGAAACTGAGTATTGCTTTGTGGGCACCAGGTCCGCAGTGCCGTTTCTCTGGGTGCGTCATAGCAGCTCCTGCATTGAGCGCCTGCCCCCTGGTTGTCAGTGCACATCTTAGTGACCGGTAGGACATTCAGACACTTAGCATATTAACCTTTTATATAGAGAGATACTATAATAACATTATATGAATGTGATGAATGTGGTCTCAGACTATCGTATTTTACTGTACTAAACTTGTGATGCCATGAGAGGATATAATGCCTACTTGATGGGATGAAGTGAGGTGAACGAGGTAGGCACTGTGAGGTAGTGTTAGGCTACTAGAAGGGTTACTTGAACACAAGCACTGTGATGTCATGCCAGTCGACCTGATACAGAGAGAGCTACTAAGTGGCTAACAGGCAGGCAATGTACACAGCATGGATAAGACAGAGGAGGGGACGAGTCATGTCCCGAGAGGGACAGAATGGGACAGAGAGCGTTTCCACTGTGCTACTCAGAACAGCACATAATTTAAATCTTTTTTGTAAAATGTATTTTATTGATTTTTTTTTTACAGAGAGGAAGGGAGAGGGACAGAGAGTTAGAAACATCAATGAGAGAGAAACATCGATCAGCTGCCTCCTACACACTCCCCACAGGGGATGTGCCCGCAACCAAGGTACATGCCCCTGACCAGAATCGAACCTGGGACCCTTGAGCCCACAGACTGACGCTCTATCCACTGAGCCAAACCGGTCAGGGCCATAATTTAAATCTTATGAATTATTTATTTCTGGAATTTTCCATTTAATATTTTCAAACCACAGTTGACCATAGATAATTAAAACCACAGAAAGCAAAACCACAGATAAGCGGGACTACTGTAATAGCAAATATATAAATAAATAAGTGTTCAATAATAGAATTCTGTGAAATGATACAACATACAATGGAATAGGATGCAGCCATAAAAAAGTTCATTACATACTAACATGATATATTTTTCCAAAATAAATTTTATTGATCTTTCAAAATAAATCAGGAGGTTAAAAAAGCAAAGAGTAAAGTAGTGTGCATATTTTGTGCACATACAAACAAATGCATCCTTTTCTTTCATATAAATTGATGGAAGTGGTTGACTACCAACGAGAAACCTAGTGCCAGGAGGCTAGGATGGGAGGGAAACTATATGCTCTTCTGTACCTTTTGAATTTTAACCACATAAATATCTCACTTTTTCATAATAAAATAAGATTTGGATTTGTTTGTGCTCCAGCAGTTCTCTTGGGTTAATTTCTCAAGATGTAACCAGCAACCAAGGATTTGTGGGAGCAGCAGCAGTCCCACTGCCATCATGTAAAAACTGATGGTTCTATAAGAATATTCCCCCAAGAAATTTGACAAAGCGGCCTGCGATGCCTCTGAATGGCAGTTTATATTGAACAGAATAAAGCAGTTTTCTTCTTCTTTTTATCCCCTGAGCTTCAGGTTCTTCATTATTAAATGTTGGGGAGAAATGAAACCTAATTAATAAAAAATCCATTCCTATTAATGAATATCATAATGACAACCGATTAAAAACAAACAAATAAAAAACAAACAAGAATTTCTGTCCTGATCAGTAGGATATGGAGGTTATTTACAAGACTGAAAGAGTCTCTGGTGCTGAGTGGAGGGCCATCAGTAACAGTGGCGTGGGGAAGAAAGAGCCAGTGGAGAAGTGGGAAAACGACTTCGTAATCCAGAATCTGACTTCTTGCTTAGACTGCTGATGGGTTAAACTGGAGGAAAAGAGCATGAGCTCAAGGACATGGACGGTGAGCTCTGGCTTAGCTGTAGTCACTGTGTAATCTTGGGAAAATCATTTAAGCTCTTGTCAAGTAGGAATAATTCCTAAATACAGAAATGTGGAGAGGGTTAATGAACAAGAAAACACCAACAACGACCATGTGAGAATTACAGCAGAGAAAACAAAATTTTATAATTTTAAATATTGAATGAATTTATTCAAAAGCAATCTCTAAACATGAAAATGTTCAAGAAACCATTTGGAGCAGTTGTATGATCAAAATATTAACTAAATTATCAATATTTAATTATTTCATTTTATAATAAAAACAATTTTAAAATTAGAAAACAAATAATAAGCCTAGCTGGTGTGGCTCAGTTGGTTGAGTGTCCTCCCATGTACCAAGAGGTCACAGGTTTGATTTCCTGTCACCCCAGATACCGGGTTGGGGCTCAATCCCCAGTAGGAGGCGTGCAGGATGCAGCCGATTGATATTTCTCTCTCATTGATGTTTCTATCTCTCCCTCTCCCTTCCTTTCTCTCTAAAAATATATATTTAAAACCTACTTAAAAAAAAAACCAAAAAAAAACAACAAACAGAAAACAAAAATTAAATAAATAATGCCACCCAATTTATCAATCAACTATGGCTGGTACAAGTGCCCATAATGGTTTGCTCAAGTCTTCACAGTAATTCTGACATGTGACACCATAAAGCCAAAATAACTTTGATGAAGGATGAGGGTGGAGGAAGTACACTTAATCTCTTAAACTTCAGCAGGAGATCTTTTAATTCCATAAATATTTTTGGAGAGCTCATCATGTGTTAGACACTATTACACCACCAACTAGATATAACATAAGTAAATAAGCCAGTAGGAGGCTGGACATATAGTTTAAAAAGAAAGGCCAAAAAAAAGTAACAAAAACTCAATGTAAATTATGATATACTAGTAAACAATAAGTTATGAGAGAAATAAGTCATGTGCATCTGAAAGGCTCCATTTTACAGCTGTGGATGTTTAAGAAGGTAGCCAAGAAACGTATGTTTTTGAATAATACACAGGTTTTTAAATATTAATGAAGAAAAACTAGTTTTCTAGAAAGCCAAGGAAGTTTAAGGGTATTTATAAATCTAGATCCACATAAGGAAGTTCAAAAACATTCTAAATTTCAGAATAAGAGCCACAAAGTGGATCAAGTTTTCCAAAGTCATTTATAGACCTTTCCTTTCTGTCTTCACATATTCCTCTTCCATTGATGAATGAAAAAATTAGTATTAATTCTTATATGACACAAATGTCTCATAGATAAGATCTACTAATGAATCATCATCCATATATTTATACATTGTGTCAGGACTAACACATCAGTACTCAACAATAAATTTACTTAGCTCTCTGGTAACACTGTCCAATAAAAATATAGTATAAGCCACATAAGGAATTTCAAATTTTCTAGTAGCCACATTAAAAAATTTAAAGAAATAGCTGAGTCTCATTTTTAAATATATTGTATTTATTCCAATCTATTCAAAATATTGTTTCAATATGTAATCAAATTATTATATAGATACTTTATCTTTTTTTAAACCTTTGAAATTTGGTATGTATTTTATATTTAAAGCACATCTAAATTAGGACTAGCTACATATTAAGTGGTCAATAGGCAGATGTGGCAAGTGACACATGTGGTTCTAAAGTATAATTGACACATCAAAAAAGTATCCATAATGTCTGCTCACAGCAAATATGTGAATGAATTAATTAATGAATGCAAAGTGACAATACTTTTACATACCCATTATTTCTTAGGTTAATGTATTTCTAAACATCAAAGATGAGACAATAGACAAAATCTCCCCAAATTTATAAAGAAATTTTAATTTATAAAGACATATAAATTAATTTTTTGATGAAAGTAATTCATGTTGAAAGAAAATTGAGATTCTCAGGATGTATTGAACCTTGTGTTGCAGAGAATAAAAGTGTCAGGGCAGGAGACTAATAAAAGGTGGGCTTTCCATGTTTGTTTCACTATTTTTTCTTGAGGATTCTGCCTATTGCTATTTAGTATAACTAAACAGATTGTTATATTATGACCAAAATCTGAGTTGGAACTTATTTAGTGTGTGTATGCACACGAGCTTGCTCTGATTCATTTAAGCAACTCAATATTAGAATATTAAAGCCAAACATCTCTTATTGTATTTATATGATAACAGCTTCTCTTCTTACAGACTACGTAAATCTTATCTTCTTTTAAATTATTGAATGGCATTTTCTAAAATTCTAAAATAAGCATAATTATGCATAATTTTTTGTAAAATTCAAACTTCTTGATCTTAAGCTACATATTGAGTCATTTTTATTTGTACTAGCATACTGTTTGCAGTTTACTGCCCTAATTTTAGACAAGTTCGTCATTAATCTTTTTCTCTTTTCTATAAGAGACATTCAAAGCTGCATTGGGACATAAAAATACTCTAGTCCAAATACCACATTTAGCATATGGGGAAACTGCATCCTGGAAAAGTGATTTGTAAAGATAAACTGATTTATAATGAAAAAGAGAAGTCTTAACTTCCAATCAAATCTTGACACAAATATGCCTCTTTACTCACTTCAGTGAGGACATTTATACATTTTTAAAATGCTTCTTTATTCTCTATAGAATGTGAAAGAATGAAGATTAAATTCAATCAATTTCTCATTCAATTACTGTAAAGATGTTTTTACTTATTGCAAAGATAGACCATTGTACACATCTTTTGAAAAAAAGAAAAAAAATCTGACATACAAAAATCTTAACTTGCTCCACATATAAATTAGGAAGTGATTATTTACATTACAAAAGATTTCATTTTACCAAAAAGATATGTTGCAAGCAAAGTTCCTTGAAATAATCAAGTCTCTTGGCAGAGCAAAAATTTAATCCAATTTACAAAGGAAACAAGGGGGCAGAAAACATCAGTTGAACTGAAACTTCTACTTATAAACCTTCCCTGAGTAATGGCCTTCTTCTGCTCCCATTCCCTGCTTTGGGAAACTCTATCCTGTCCATTATTCATTTATGTAAACCCAGTGCACGTAGAATAACCTTTCAGGCTACCACAGTTAAGGAGCATTCAGGGGTCAGGAACCATGCTAGGCACTGGAGTACAAAAGGGTGAATAAGTGTAGAGTCTCTCCCTAGCACAGTCTTATCAGAGAATATTATTACTGCTGGTTTCCTTTTCCATATGCCCTCTTAAATTCTGAACTCCTTGAGGACAGATATTATGTCTTATTCATAACTAAGTCTCCAGGACCTAGCGTGGTACCTGATTCATAGCACTCTGTAGATGAATACTGAATGAGAGATATGATTTCTGAGGGTTACCATATACCAACTGGGTTCATAAATGTAGCCACATCTCATTCAATCCTCAAGACCCATTAGGATGGGATTTGTACAGACTGTGGCACTCAGAGGTGAGGTGAGATGGTCAAATTCACACAATTTGAAAGTGTGGGACAGTTGTGCAAACTCCCCTCCGTAAAACTCACCACAGCTCATACTTTCCCTGCTTTACAAACTACCAAAATGTGACGTTTGTGGAATGTGCTGGAATGCCCATAACTCAACATATAACAGCAAAGAAACTAGTCACAAATACAGAAGAGATGCTGGTAAGGAGTGAAATTTCCCATCCTCCTGTAGCAGTTCATCTTTTTCTTTCTGGAGAGACATATTCTATATTTATGGACAAGGTAATGGTCTAACAGGTGCATAGCATCTGCTACAGGCAATTGTAAAGCATCTACAACTCTTTACCTTTGAGTCATTCACAGGATAAAACCCTTGGCAACCAAGTGTGGTTTTTTAAGTAACCACATCCTATCATTCTTCTTCTTTTAATTATTTTTCATATATTTAGTGTATTTTCTTTGAAATTGTTTAAAAACCACAAGAGCACAGGTTTCCAGTCACACAGGCCTGGGGTTAAACCGTAGTCCTCCCATTTGCTAGCCATGCAGTCTTTAAAATAACCTAAGAAGAGAGGCAAAGGCAAAGAGCTGAGAGACTGAAAAGAGTTGGGCCTGGTAAGGAGGGAAACTCATACGCAGGATGAAAAACAGAATCTGTACTCCTCACAGCAAGTGTACAATGAGCACGCAGAAATTCAAAACACCGATGCGGACAGCGGCATGCACTGCTTATCCAGAACTTAGAACAAGACAAAGAACTGACATGAGGAGAGATTACTGGGAAGACCAGAAAACAGATCTACCTTTTGAATTTCACATATTACAATGGGAGGAGAAAATGAGAACAGAATAAAAGTAAACTCAAGGACAAGACTGGGGAAAAACTTCAGAAATTTAAAGACAAAACCTTAACCTAAAAGCGGACAAGGAGGTTGCAAATCAAGAGAGTACATCATGATCAACACAAAACTACTAGCAAAGGGAACTTCTCTTACAGGTTCACCTACACCTGCCCTAGGTAAAGGCTTTCAATACCAGGCCCAAGAGAAAAGAAAAAAAATCTGCAAACCGCTGAGAAAAACAGCTTATCTTCAAAGAAACAAAATTCTGGTTGGCATCAAACATCTCCCCTTCAATTTAAATATCATGAGAGACACAAATGAGCAACATTCACAATAATGTAATTAAGAAGGAAAAACTTGTAAGCCAAGTATTTTGTAATAAGCCAAGTTATATAATAATAAAAAAATCAGATAAGCAAGGGCTCAGAAAATCTCACACATAAATCCCTTTAAAAAAAGATATACTCCAGTTAACTGAGAAATGAATCAAAATTAATGGAGATACTGTGGTATAAAAGGACTTAAAGGTTGAAATGTAAATATAAATGTCTCAGTAAATGATAAAAATGTTACAAAACTATATCCAAATAAAAATTGCAAAAATAAATTCGTAGCATTAAGCAATTTAAAACAGTATGTTTTGCTCAAGAAGCACATAAAAATACGTTCTGCATCATTCTTCATTAGGAAAATACAAATCAAAACCAAAATGAGATACTACTTTACACTAATGCAATGGCTACAATAAAAAAAAACATAAAAAATGAAAATAAGTATTAGCAAGGATTTAGAGACACTAGAACAATGTGTGTTACCAGTGAGAATGTTAAATGGTTCAACCACTGGGGAAAAGATTGAGATGGTTTCTCAAAAACTTAAACATAGATTGACCATATGGCCCAGAGATTCCACTCCTAGATCTACATCTAGGAAAACTAAAAATAAGTATTTAAACAATACATGTACCTGATGCATGATTATAGCTATATTGTTTACAGTGGTTAAGACGTGGAAACAACCCACAACTACAGCAATGGATAAATGAATAATAAAATTGTGGTATACAAAGACGATGGAATATCATTCAGCCATTAAAATGAACACAGTATTAAGATATTCTAAAATGTAGATGAACCTCTAAAATAGCTTGCTCAATAAAAGGAAGTCAGACACAAAAGGTCATATAGTATACGATTCTATTTACAGAAGTATTCAGAATAGCTAAATCTATAGAGTCTGAACTCAGGTTGGTGGTTGTCAGGGGCTGGAGCAAGAGGAACAAAAAGTAAATGCTTAAAGGGCATGGTGTTTTGTTGTTTTGTTTGTTTGTTTTTTGGCATAATGAACATGTTTTGGAACTGGATAGGAGTGATAGCTGTACAACAGTATGAATGTAATAAATACCACTGAATTGTTCGCTTTAAGATGGTTGATATAAGTTATATGATTTTCACCTCAATAAGAAAAATAGGTTGTAGCAAAAGGAGTAGAAAGCAAAATAGGGAACAGAAAGATATATTTTTTTACCTTAATAAATGTAAGCGGTAAAAAGCATAGTCATTGTATAATCTTCAAGGAGAAGATAAGATCTGAGGCATTTCCATTGAATCCTAAGAGAACTGCCAAATTTTTCTTAGGGACATAAGAGAATGCCCAAACGTAGATATATATTATATTCCTCAATGGAAACATGATATATTTTTGAAATTCCAATCCTTCCCAATGCCTAGGAAAAAGGCCAAATATTCATGAAATTGGCAAGTGATATCAAAGTTCACCTGTAAAAATTAAGAGATCAGAATTTCAAAGAAAATTTTAGGAAAAAGGAGTAAAGTGTTGTTTTTGTTTATTTGTTTGTTTGTTTGATCTTACCAGATACTAATACTAGTATATATTTTTTATTGATTTTAGAGAGAGGAAGGGAGAGGGAGAGAGAGAAACATCAATGCCACAGAGCAACATCAACTGGCTACCTTCTCACCAGAGATGGAATCTACAACCTGGGCATGTGCCCTGACCAGGAATTGAACCACCACCTTTTGCCTCCAACCAACTGAGCCACATCAGCCAGTATGATACTAATATATTATAAAACTATGAAAATCAAAGCAGTATGATTCACTGACATATGGCAGAATAAATCCATATAAATAAAAGCCCAGTGACCAGAATGGCAGAATGACCATAATGACGGGAATGACCAGTGGCTATGATGTGCACTGCGGCAGCCAATCAGCCTGATCCGGGCCCCGATTGGCCCCCCACCCTGATCAGGTGCGGGGCCAGCCAGCCCCTCCCCCCAGCTGGCCCCGCCCAATGGGCCCCCATCCAGGTGGGCCGGCTGGACCCCATCTGTGCACGAATTCATGCACCGGACCTCTAGTAAATAAATAATAAAAGGCTTGGATCCAGCCTATGCCATGTAATTATTCATAATGTTCAGTATCTCTTTACCACCCACTGTATATCCCACATATTGTATGAAGAGCAAGAGTCAGAGCCACATCTCATTTGACATCAATATAATGTGAGCACAATTACAGAGTTAAGAGTAAAAGTAAAATGTTACAATATGTTTTTAAATATCTTAGTGTCTGTCTTGTCTTCCATAAAAAAGAATTACTTTTTATTTGTAAAATTAATGAAAAAATACCAAAGGGAAGAGTTCACAGATTTAAACAGGAAAACTCCTATATCTTAAAATAGAAACAGTTATAGAGCAAAAGTAAAACTGTAGCAAGAATTTAGGTTATAAATAGGTTATAGTCTTAATCGATAGTTTAAGGCAATCAATTAAAATGACTAAAGTTCTAACAGAAAAGTAGGTAGAGTCCATTAAGTGACAGAATAAGTAAGAGATAATAAAAATATAAAATTGTTTATTCAGAAATAGTCAAAGACATACAGTTTTCAATGGAACACTGATTTTCACTATGAAATTAACCAATTTTTTAAAAATAAATTAGTGTTAATAAAAGTATGGTAAATGATATAACATTTACACATTGCTAGTGCAAAGCAATCTATGATAATGTATTGCATTTCTTTAATGTATATATCTATACCATAATTTCACTTCATATAATAATCATAGGAATGCAAAAATGATATAAAATTTACACAAAAATGTCCATCACAGGTTCATTTATAATAGGAAACTATCCAATTATAAATGATTAGTAAATTACTGTATATCTCTGTATTATATCCTATTAAAATAATGTTTTTAAATCATTTTTAATGAAATGAGATATGGTAACAAACTAGTTTTTTTTCTTAAAGAGACAGTCTTCCAAAGTACACTAAGGTAATTTAAAGAAATTGGAAGGAAACAGCTATAAATTATAAACGATATTGTTGTGACTAATAGGATTAACTATTTTTGTATATTTGCTTGTAATTTTAAAATTATCTATAATAAACTCATTTTACTTTGATAATCATGGAGGCACTCATTAAATAAGGAAAGTGTAATACTCTTAAACAATGGAGTCCATTATAAAAAATACTATTCTGCCTTGAAATGCTTTCAATAGCTCATATTTTTGTCACCCCCCCTTAGTTACAATATAGAAGTACAATGTAAGCTCTAAAGCCCAGAAATGGTCTACGTCAGCTAAGACTATCAAGATGCTTAACATGAGGCGCTTCATGATCAATTTCAAGCAAGCATACATTGCTCATGCAATTGATTGGCATGTCAAAGTCTTGACAAAATAATAAGTGATTCTAGGTGCCAATCACTGTCTCACAATGCATTTTGTTGTACAGTTTTTGGTATGAGTATGATTAAATTATGATGGCATCCCAAACACAGCAAACTGTTGAGAAATTACTTCTCCTCTTAGAAGCCTGCTGCTCTGATGCTCAGCCATTGTCTGGACAAAAGCAAAGAAGAGGCAAACACACAGATTGCTTTTGAATTGATAGGTCCATAGCAGCCCGCTTTAGGAATTCCTACTTATGTTTGGCCATAGTTACCAGACCTTCTTAATTCCATCATTTACTTCTAAATGCAGCCTGTCCAGATATCTTTATTGAAACCACCTCCCATAACACTTTTCATTTCATCCTATACCTTTCCTTTCCAAGAATGCCTTCTGCTTTCTAGGCTGATGCACAACAGGAAAGGAGAAATTTCTGCTACTTCTCTATTAAATACCCAATGCATTTGAGAGTTAAAAAGAATTATAATCCTGCATTGATGTGAAGAGCAAAATAAAACTGAAGTATGAAGGGGAAATGGCAGTGGAGAATGCATGGATTCAACAAATGAATGCAATGCAAATGAGAGGATTCACAGAAGAACAGAGATAAATATTTTCAACACCAACACTTGCAGAAAGACACACTAATCAGGGAGTAACAGGAAAGTATAACACTCTTAAACAATGGTCACCTGCTAATGACCTACATTTCTATCCCTAAACACAGCAAAATAAGGCAAATGAGCTAAAAATAATCGCTATTACTTTTTTTCTGTTTTCTTACATTTTACTGAAATCATCTTCTATACACTTAGTTCCTGTCAACAAGAGTTCAATCCATTTTCTAATATCTGAGTGATGTATGAGCCACCTGAGTGTCAAACTTGTTTTTCCTCATTTTCAGGGGATATTTATGTCATGATCCACCACACTTATTTCAATATAATTTACTGTGCAGCAGTGGTGTTTCTATAAATTAAAAGCAAGGCGCTGAACCACACCACCAAAGAGGAGTGGTGAAAGTACACTTCATCATAGCCCTGCTAAAAAATGTTTTAATGTATATTCAGAACAGAAGGGCACTACTGTAATTATCAAGGAGGAACCCCTACAGCAAACATGCAAAGAGGACTAAAAAAATCAATCACTTAAAACTCAACTACTCTTTCTTTTAAAAAGAAAGGACAATCAAACAGGCAGAATTCTGAAACGTAAATATTTAGAGTGGAAGCACATATGGAAATCTGAGAATATGCTCTGTGCTGTCCCATAGAACTTTTTGTGATGGTGGAAATGTTCTGTGACCGGCATTGTTCATTACAGCAGCATCTAGCACCATGGAGCTCCTGAGCACTTGAAATATGGCTAGTGCAACTGAAACACTGTATTTTTAATTTGTTTTCATTTTTAAGTTAAATAGCCACATGGGCTGCTGGCTACCATATTGGACAGTGCAGTACTGTATTGAGTTTGTAATGAGAACAGATGCAAAGAGGTGAAACTAATTGTGTGTGTGTGGTTGGGGGTGGGGGGTGGGGGTGGGGGGACTGAGGAATTTCATTGTTCAATGTGCCATCATGCCTAATGCTTGAAATAACCTGAGAAACCACCTCTCCACTCGCTTCTCAATTCATCCAACCCCAATGACATCAGAGACCTTCCCACTTCTCCTGTTGGCAAATTAAACTCAATGCATATAAAATCTCTTGATTATTACACCAACATTTGTCCTTTTAAGAGTACCAATGCACTGACTGAAAAGCCCAATTCAAGGAAAATTGATAGATAATACAGGTTTTGGTACAATTGAATACCAGGAGGCTTACGTGCACATGTGCAGTAGATGGGTAGCAGAGAGAATAATTTATTGTAACAGGTAGTCTTAAAATCCTATAGGGGATGTTCAGTTATATTTGACTTTTATAAATGCTTGACAAGCCAACTGACAGTTTGGTGACCTTCATTTTGAGGTGATTAAAAGACTACTATGATGAACTGAACAGAAAATACCCATCTAGACACACATTTTTTTAAAATTTCTGGCTATTGGAAGTTAGTCAATAATAATCCAATAAGAATTCAAAGACAAAAAACAAAAAGAAGCTCTCACTGAAATAAACTTTTGGAACTACACTTTAACTAAATATTCATATATATATATACACACACTAGGGGCCCGGTGCACGAAATTCGTGCACTGGGTGTGTCGGGGTGGGGGGAGTGTCCCTCAGCCCAGCCTGCCCCCTCTCACATACTGGGAGCCCTCAGGCATTGACCCCCATCACCCTCCAATCGCAGGATCGGCCCCTTGCCCAGGCCTGACGCCTCTGACAGAGGTGTGAGGCCTGGGCAGGGGACCCTCATTTCCCCCCATTACTGGTTCTGCCCCCAGCCCCCTCCGATTGCTGGCTCTGCTCCTTGCCCAGGCCTGATGCCTCAGCCAGAGGCGTAGACCCCCATCACCCTCTGATCACCTGATCGGACCCTTGCCCAGGCCTGACGCCTCCACCAGAGGTGTCAGGCTTGGATAGGGGACCCCCATCTCCCCCCGATCACTGGCTCTGGCCCCCGCCCAGGCCTGACGCCTCTAACCCAGGCTTCAGGCCTGGGCAGAGGACCCCCATCTCCCTCTGATCGCTTGCTCCACCTCCCACCCAAGCCTGACGCCTCTGACCCAGGCTTCAGGCCTGGGCAAGGGGACCATCATATCCCCCCAATCCCCGGCTCAGCCCCCCGCCCAGGCCTGATGCCTCAGCCAGAGGAGTTGACCCTCATCACCCTCCAATCACCAAGCACCGGATCGGCCCCTTGACCAGGCCTGAGGCCTCCGGCAGAGGTGTCAGGCCTGGGCAGGGGACCCCCAGCTCCCCGCGGTTGCAGGCTCCGCCCCTGCCCAGGCCTAATGCCTCTGGCCTAGGCGTCCGGCCCAGGCAGCGGGGACCCGCAGCTGCAGCGGCCCCGTGATCGTGGGCTCCGCTTTAGGCCCAGGCAAGGGACCCCTAGCTCCCGGGACTGCCAACTTCGACCGTGTCCAGCTCCCATCGCTGGCTCCACCCCTACTTCCTGCTATCACTGGCCAGGGCGGCAAAGGCGCCTGATGCTCCGATCATGGCTGGGGGGCAGGGCCCCCCAGCTCTTAGCTCCCCCCTGGGTTTCTGATCACTGTCAGTGGCAGGGGGCTTCTTCCTGCTTTCCCTTTCGCCTCCCTGCATTGTGCCTACATATGCAAATTAACCGCCATCTTGTTGGCAGTTAACTGCCAATCATAGTTGGCAGTTAACTTGCATATAGCCCTGATTAGCCAATGAAAAGGGTATCGTTGTACGCCAATTACCATTTTTCTCTTTTATTAGTGTATATATATATATTTGGACAAATGGAGTGTGTCCTGCAGAGCTAATTTTTTTTTAGGATAAAGTAGAGTTTAATAATGCATCCATTTCTTTCTTGTCCTCCCTCTTTTTCTTACCTTGTGAAGACAAACTATACTGTAAGAAAATACTGTCCAGAAGACTTAAATCAGGTTTTATCTTGTGTCAAATAGCACATAACCCCGTAGATAAAATACCCTAGTTTATTTTGATGCCGAACCACAGAATTTCAGAAACATTTCAACACATTCAAATTAGCATTTTGATTTAAATTTGCAGCATGTGCAATAAGATCAATGAAATTCTTTTTTATTCCCTCTTCCTTAGCCACCTTATTATTCCTTAGATTTTAAATTGATGGGTAAATTCCTGGAACTCTGTACCCTCCTATATAATAAAAGCGTAGTATGCAAATTGTCCCCTCGACTGAGAGTTAGTCCTGGAGTTTGACCGGGGGGGGGGGGGCAGCAGGGGGAAGGAAAGAAGGCCCCAGCCAGCTGGCGGCCGCTAGGGACCGTACCAGTGCACTAATTTTGTGCACTGGGCCTCTAGTTTATGTACAAACATACAGATACTTTGTATCTCTCTGGCCCGAGGCGAAAACAGAATGGAAGCAGAGCGAACTGAACATGCTGTTGGTGCATGAATGAACTTTCGTTCCATTCTCAATTGGCTACACAAATTATTCTTTCAACTCTGCTTTCTTGCCCCAAAGATGAATTAACCTAGTCCTTTGAAACAATTTTACTCATGGTCTCTCAATAGAGCTTTATATGTATTTAAGCAATAATTACTATATGACTATTACATTTGATGCCATGTAGTTTGCACTGATGAGAAAAAGATGATTCGAATGTGGTCATTCTCATTCATGGTTTACCAAAACCCAAGAGAAATGATAAACTCCCATCAAGAAAAATGATGGGTTATGTCCAATTTCCCAAGAGTAGGATGAAAGATTGGTTCCACCAAGTCTGAACTGTTGGAGAAGCAGAGGGGCTCATATATATATTTAAAAAGCCCTCTGCACCTGCAGTGGTTCTCAACCTGTGGGTAGCGACCCCTTTGGCAGCCGAACGACCCTTTCACAGGGGTCGCCTAAGACCATCCTGCATATCAGATATTTATGTTACGATTCATAACAGTAGCAACATTACAGTTATGAAGTAGCAACGAAAATAATTTTATGGTTGGGTCACCACATGAGGAACTGTATTTAAAGGGCCAGAAATTTGAGAACCACTGTTCTAGAGGATTCTATTCACAGATTTGTACCCCTCCCTTGTCTCCCTGCAACCTATTGAGAATCATTACACTGGTTCACAGCAGACTTCCATATTTAAATTCCAATTAAGATATTTCCAAACCTCGGAGTTCATGTTATAACATTATATGACAAATATTTGATCATTCTTTATATGTTACACTTAAATTAACTCTATAACTTATTGACAGTGTTATAAATTCTGGCTTAATTTTTACTATACCTATGGTATGGGTAGGCTTTTCTCATTAATGTTACAATTTCCCAGCAAATTTTATTTTAGCTGAAGTTTCAAATAGCAGAAAAACTGGTTGATGTTTACATATATGCATTTGTACTCACTCATATGTTGACTTTTAAATCTGTAACATTTAAAATAGCACCAATTATAATGCCTTCTTAAAACATGACAGACACCTTGGCCAGTGTGGCTCAGTGGTTGAACATCAACCCAGAAACTAAGAGGTCACTGGTTCAATTCCAGGTCAGGGCACATTCAGGCTCGATCCCCCGTAGGGGGCATGAAGGAGGCAGTCAATCGATAAGATGTTTCTCTATCATCGATATTTTCTCTCTCTATCCCTCTCCCTTCCTTTCTCTCTAAAAATCAATAAAAACACATTTAATAAATAAATGCATACATACATACATACATACATACATACATAAGATATGACAGACATTGCAAATACTGGTGGATCACTTGCTTTAAGAAAAGAAATAATAATCTAGATTAATAGTTAATCAAGCACAATTTCTTCAGTAATAAAATGCTTCAGTTTTGTTTGAAAATTACTCAGATGTTGCCAGAGGCTCTGTCAAAGTCACATTTAATTCTCAAATATCTTAGATGCCCTGAGATTTTCACTATTGTCGTCCAACTAATTACCCTTAGTCAATAAACACATTCATTTTTACTACTTAATGTCCTCATACTAACTTATTTCTTATTTCAGTCTACATTTATATATAAAGTGTTACTCTAGCATCCACACAGTTGAATTTTCCTTTGAATTGTTCTAGCAAATAATTCTTTGTCAAATTTAATAATTTTCTCTATTTTTGCATTGATTACATTGGGCTTTCTTACCTTCTTAAATTTTTCAAAGGCCAGAAAAAGCTAAGAAGTTTTGACCTTTATTTATCTCAGTGTTTAATCAATGATCATGAAGAAAAATTATTTCTATGGCATTAAGCCTGTTTCTTTGGGGACATATTATAACGAATTATAAAGAATGAATTGAAAGTGCCTCCTTCCACAAAAGGCAAAAGCAGTGTTTGCAACTTGTTCCCGCCGTCTGTGTAACAGGTATAGGAAGTGTACAACCCAAGAGCAGAGGGCACTGCCACTATGTCTGCAGAAACAAGGGCCCTCACATCAAGAAGTATCTGAGATACAACAAGTTGTGTGACTGGTGCCAGTAGAGGAAGTAAGTTACACAGCAGAGACCTCAAAAATAAGGCTGACTTTGGTTCAATTCTCAGGTCTGCTATGTGACCAGGGGTAAACATCACCGTGTTAAAGATTTTACAGGCAAGTTCGCATGTACGTGAGATTGCTTTTTTCCCAGAGTCAAGGAACTTTTCCTTTAAAAAAGGTAGTTATTGCACATGAACGGTCACAGCTTTAGGTCTACTTACACTATGTCAATCTGTGCTGTCTTTACTTCATAAGACATCATAGTGTCCAGGGGAAAACCTCGTTGGATCCATTTCAGTTATATCAGGTCCATTTCACTGGAAAAGTGCCCTCCTGTTGCATTCAGAGTCAAAGGCAATGGGGCTACCAATGGATTCTTCTAAATGGAGCATTTGCTGCTGGAACTGCTTGTGTTCATTCATTTTAAAATGACTGAACCCTGCCCCATTCCAATGCTAATATTTTATTAAGTTTCTTTTGGTCTTTTCCTTCCCTTCTTCTCCAGAAAGCCAAGAGAGTCTAAAGGAAAACTACTCAGCTCCATTTTTTTCCCTCTAAAAAATTCAGACTGTTATATTTGTAATCAATGACCTGAATCCAAGATAATCACATTTGCTTTTCATAATCAGAATCTCAAAAAGCTGCTAAGATTTTTAAACTTATTTCTTTATAAAATATTGAACTTGTCTATGACAAAGAAATATACAATTTGTATACAGAATTTATTGTTAATAAACTTTATGGTGAAATAGATTGAATGTATATTATTTTAATAAAGTATTTACTATTATTGAAAATGTATAGATATCTAACTAAAACATGTAGTAATGGGCTCCAAAAAAAGTATAGTGACCAAGAAGAAATACATTTCAAAATTAAATCAGGAAATCTACTCAGGACCCTACTTCACTGAACTCTATAACTCTCAGTTTGCTGAAAGGACTTAAAAATAGGATGCCAGAGTCCAGAGTGGCAGTACAATTTCCTTACTTTTGCACATCCTTATAACTTCCAGGATTTCGGGAGCTTATAAAAGGGTTCTTGGAAAAACAGCCAGGTGGGTAAAATAGCTGTCAAGTCCAGAGGCAATTTTAAGCAATGCCCAAACTTCTACACTAGACAGGGATAAATGGGAAGTGTACTTATATCTGTCAAATTGATGCCATTGTAATAACTTGATTATTATTTAACAGGAAAGGAAGAAAGGAAGACTAGATATCGGCATGCCATTTACACAGCTTTGCCAAAAAAAAAAAGTGCATTTAACATTCTCCAAGTCTGTTCCCTGCTGACTGATGGGGAAAAACACTGGACAAAGGCAGTTTAGCGTGCCCAGTAAAGGTCTGAGTGACATAGAAAAGGTGCCTACCTACCTGCCAGTCACACCTGGGAACAAATCAGTGACCGGGATGGGCGTGGCCACTGCAAGAGCATAAAATCTAAATATATCAACTTCTAGACAAAGGAGCCATTCTCTCTTGGCTGCAGGGCACCAGGCTCCTGTGACTCCTGGTGCAGGGGCATGCTCCCCTGTGCCCCCCGTGGCTCATGGCCATTTGGGTTCTACGCATAGACTAATGGAATTTAATTAGTTAGAATACTGACCCACACCAGCTGGAACATGGAACGAAAGCTCTGGACACTGGCCTTGTTTCTGGCCTTACCGAACCCCTGGCTGCACCTCTTTCAGGACTGGCTTAAGGGACAGGGAACGTGACAACCCAAGGAATGTAACTTCATAAGAATAAAGCCTTCTTCCACATCCCATCTTCCCATGGAGCTTCTGAAAATACTTATTTCAGCAGCAACCCAAGAACCTCCACCTGGCTCCCATGAGTGGCAGAGAAATTTAATTCTGCAGTAACAAAATGATAGGTGCATGTCTTAATATGCTTAACATGATGTGCTAGGAAAGGTCACTTGAAGGGACAGAGGCTGGTGCCAGCTGCGTAACTAGCAATCCTGGAGTAAGAGTTCTATTTACATTATAACACTGAAGTTAAAGGTTGGGGTGTCCTAGATCTCAAAGCCAGAATTTAGCTGTGAATACCTGTCTTTAACCAGCACATCCCAAGAAAAAGAGTCAGTCCTTAAGCATAATCACTAGGAGAAAGATCAGATAGCTCATATATTACATCATTCATATTAAGATCTAACAGACTCATATAGTAACAAGGTGTTAAGTACGGGAATAACTAATTTCAGGCCAACAAGACCACAGCCAAATAGTGCTAGGTACATTCTAGTTCAAAACACAGCTCCACTGGTTCATCATGCTGCTCCCTTCAACAGGACAGAAGGTGCCTATTTCACATACAGTCACCTATTTTCACTAACAATGAAACAGACCTGAAACAAAATATGTTAAAAACAGCCTCTGGAGGCCCTGCAGTGATTGAGTGGTGACCCATGAACCAGGAGGTCAGGATTGATTCCAGTCAGGGCACTTGCCCTGTTGCTGGCTTGACCCCCAGTAGGGGGCATGCTGGAGGCAGTGATGGGTAATTCTTTCTTATCACTGATGTTTCTATCTCTCTCTCCCTCTCCTTTCCTCTCTCTGAAATCAATCACACACACACACACACACACACACACACACACACACACACACACACAAATAAACCAGCCTCTGATAGCTGGATAAAATGGAGAAGGTACCCAAAGATAAATTAAAATAACCAGACTTCTATATGCTATTGTTTTAAGTAAATAGAATTTTTAGTATTCTTGAAATATTTGCCTACAAAACTGTGCATTTCAAGTGTTTTTTAATGTAAAATTGAGTGTTTAAGGATGGAAATTCCCTCAAGCACTCTGAAATGATAGCACAGTTGACAGTGTCAAAAGCCATGCTGAGATCAAGGGAAATGAGAATGGAAGCAGTAGCAACTGCATTCATAAAGAGGTCATTTAAAACCTCTTTGCTATGATACAAACTAAAACATGACTAGAATCTCATCAGAAAAGAAAAGAGTTCAAGCGTCCATCCTAAACCAAAAGAAGAAAAACTGCTAAAAATTCCTGAATGATTTGATGTCTTGAAAACTATCACTTGTCACATTTCAAACACTCAATTTGCATTTTGTAGGTAGAATGCAATTTAACATTACCCATGAATTTCCAAAAGAAAGGATTTCCCCTCATTTTCAGACAAAGAAAACATCAGTAGGTAAGTGCTAGGCTCCCAGAAGCAACTTGTTTATTTTTCTGCTTGAATTTAGACATTTCTGTAATGATCTGTAATGCCATTACCTAATACACTACTTGTTTCCCACAATTTTTGAAGTCCCACATGAATCCAACAAACTTTCTCAAATTGACCAGAAGCCCAAACCCAGAATTTCCATGACTTCTCTTTTCCCTTGAACACCATATTATGTCACCAAGAAGCAGCTTTAAAACTTGGAAACCTCTAGGAGAAAACCACGTATGACAGGAACTACATTCTTGCGAGTTTCCACTTCTCTATTTGCATAGAAAATATTCAGGCCTTGTCACCTTCTCTGCAAACCGTGGATATTTTTGCAATGAGCATCCTATTAGCTTATATTATTTACTATTATGGGCATAATTTTATACCATTTATAATTAATTATTTTATTATTACACATTTATTATGTACCAATCATTATAGTTTAGTTGCCAAGTTACGAGAACTGGCTTAACCAAGACTCTTTTATAGCCTTAGGACTATGATCAGGACACTGCTAAATTCTGACTGGTCCTAAAGACTTGGTAACACATATTTACAAAGGGGTAGACTTCACTAATCTCGCCCATGTAAAATATTTCATTACATGTTTTATCTAGTACCTAAATCCTGTTTTATCTAGTACCTGAATCCCTTCATAGTAATCAAGTTTGCATGTTATAATGATGACATGAATAACGCTGGAGTGGGGATTTTTATGATACTGTTATTGGACAAAGTGGGGGGTCCTTTTCCCCACTGGGTGCTGCTGGGGGTGAAGTCCTTACTATATCTTTGAGACAAAGAATTTTCTCAGACTCACAAGGGAGAACAAGTGATTTTTATTTACACAGAGTTCAATTCGTGAGTTTCCAAAGTCCTGTTTCCCTTTGTCCAGTCATAGAAGAAGTGTAGCTGGGGTTTCAGTAAAGCTAGAAGCAAAGCCACTGTCCAAGTTTCCTTTCCATGTTGGAGAAGGGTCCTGTCAGTATCAGGCTTCTTGGAGTCCATTGTGTGTGAGGGTCCACATGGCCATGTGGACAAATGCAAGGGAGCACACCCCAAGCAACAAGGGCAGCAAGAGGAACCAAGAGCATAAAGAGCATTAAGTACCCTAAATTTCACTCCCCTGTAGTGGCTACACCCATTCGGCTAATAACCTTTATTCTCAGGTGTGACTGACAGCAAGCACCTTCCCTATGTCACCCCAACTTTACTGGGCATGCATTTATCTCCTCTTTATTGGACCCCTGGGGATTGTAAAGTTGTAGTGTCTTGGTGAAGCTGCCCAAATGACATGGCCATAATATTTGGCCTTTTCTTTGCTCCTTTCCTGCTATTAATAACTAAGTTAATTACAATGGTATTAATACCACATAAGGGCTATCAGTCTTATTTTATAAAATATACTAGTATCTAAAAACTGGCCTTTTGGAGCCATATCTTATTTATCCATTGAGAAAATAATGATCAAAATTATCACATTCATAGACCAACTAATTTAAGAGTAATAGTGAACTAGCAATTAAACTTTGGCACCCTAACTTACTAGAAAAATATTTATTTAAGGTTCAATTTCTCATCTGAAAAATACATCCTTCACAGAATTAAAATGAGAATTAAACAACAAAATATACTTAATAAAATACCTGCAGCAAAGTAGTTATCAATAAACAGTTATTTCCCTGTCCTTATTTGCTCCTAAAGCCACTGTCATCTGGCTTTTGACAATGACACTTGAGTGAAACTGCTCTAATTAAGCTCTCCCCTCATCTTACTTGTCACTTTCAGTCGGCTGTGGCAGGAGGCATCCACTCTAAACTGTCCTTTTCTTCAAGGCCATGTTTCCTTGGCTCCTGAGGCTCTGTTCCTTCAGACTTTAGTTGCTTGAATTGCTGCCTGACTTCCCATCCCTCTCAGCACCCTTCCTTGATGAAGTTATTCCTTGCGAGTTCCATTTGTTCCCTCATCTTCCCATTTCATGTAGCCTCTTGACAATGTCAGCCACCAAGCTCCATTTCCATCTCTAAGTTCTCTCCTAAACTCCAGACCAAAACTACATTCTCTTCCTACAAGTCCACAGGAAACCAAATATAAAGGTCATCTCTATCTCATTGCCTCACTACCGTCGCCTGCTTCACTTACTTCTGCGCTTAGAAACCCAAGCTTGAGATGTTACAGGTACCAGCCCCTGTCAAACTGATAACTAAGCCTTTAGGATCTGTGTCTCCTATTCATTTCCATTTCCATTGCCTCATCCATGGTCTTCATTATGTCACAGGAACTTCCATGGTAAGCTCTTTATCAGTTTCCCAGTCTCCTTCCTTTCTCACCAGCTTCCAATCAATTGCCACATCACTTGCAGTGTAATCCAAGATGCAAACCATTTAAAAGTCTTTAATGGCTGCTTCTTTCCTGTGGTTTCATCTCCGTAGGCCAGCTCTTCAACAATCAACCAACACTTGCAACCAACTTGGATCCCAACACTTGCAACTAATCACAATTTTCCTAAAAAGCCAGCTCTTAACATGCCTTCCTCACTTTCTCTGTGTGATCCTGCAAGTCTCAGCTCAAATATCCCATTCCCTGTTCACTCGTCTAATGACATATAACACAGTTTTCTGTGGCTTTTTTGACATCCTGCCTTACTAACTAAGCCAGAGGTTTTAACTTATTCTGGACCAAATTGGCATTTAAAAAATATCTACAGAATAATTTACATGCACATGTGTATGTGTATACATACATGCACCAGGGCTACATAGGTATATTTCTAAATTATTATCATAAAATCAAATGACAAAAAGGGACTACAAATTTATAGTTACTTTCCTCTAAAAATGTAGGTCTAGCTACAGAGAGATACAAAAACCCCCAAATTTATCACTGATATTAACTACATGTAACTCCTAGTAAGGGGTTCAATTTCAGGTATTTTTTATTTGAAATAATTTATAAATTTGTGTTTAACTTTAGAAAATAACATCTAAATTCAAGGGAACATATGGCTGGGTACAACTGGTGACTCAGTTTGAGAGGCTGCTGGAGAACTTGGAGAGGATCAAAAGAGGTTATTTAAGCCAAGTGTTTAAAGGATTACCAATAGATCTATAATGAAGCTAATATTTGCATTATTTAGTCTAGAAGACAAAGTGGCCTAATTACAAATGGATGACCTAATTAGTCTTCAACACATAAAATATTATTACACAAGAGAGACTGAAAACTGGGTTTTCCTTGAGGGGAAATGTATCTGCACTCTAAACTCCCTGGGAACCTGGTATTGAGCCTTGATCCCAGTATGCACTGAGAAGAAAGGAGGACAACAAGGGAACTCAAATAGGGGGATTTGGGCCAGATAATAATGCTCATCTTAACAGTGAGCACAGACTGACCCCACTATGATTTTAACTTCTCTGGACATCTTTAAGAGGAGAATAAATACCCATGTGCTGAGAAGGCTTTAGTGAAAGGCTACCCTGCATGAATTTCTCAAGGCTTCTTATAGCACAAGTTCCAAATTGTCAGGGTGCTTCCTCTACAAGAATTTCAGGAAGGGAGAGATTCTGTCTAAAAAGGGGATGTACAAAATGAGATTAATTTACACGGGTTCTATTTATATATTTAGTATGTTAGAAAATGAAGATATTGAATAATAATAAACACAAGCAAAATTTGGCATTGATTCAAAAAGTCTTTTCTGAATTTACTAGGATAAGATAATAATTACAATCCCCTTTTCACGAAAACAGCCACACAAAAAAAGAAATGGCTACAAACAAGTACCTTTCAATAATAACTTTAAACGTAAACGGACTAAATGCTCCAACCAAAAGACATCGAGTGGCTGAATGGATAAAAAAACATGACCCATACATCTGCTGTCTACAAGAAACCCACCTCATTAGAAGGGACTCACACAGACTGAAAGTGAAAGGATGGAAAAATATCTTTCAGGCAAATGGAAAGGAAAAGAAAGCTGGGGTAGCAATACTTTTATCGGACAAAATAGACCTCAAAGTGAAGGCCTTAACAAGAGATAAGGAAGGCCACTTCATAATACTAAAGGGATCAATACAACAAGAAGATATAACCCTGGTAAACATATATGCACCCAATGTAGGAGCACCCAAATTCATAAAAAAACTCCTGGAAAATATCAAAGGAGAGATCGACAACAATACAATCATAGTAGGGGACTTTAATACACCATTGACAGCACTGGATAAGTCCTATAGACAAACAACCAGCAAAGATATAGCAATCCTAAATGATTCACTAGATCAGATGGACTTAATAGACATCTTCAGAACACTTCACCCCAAAGCCAGAGAATATACATTCTTCTCAGGTGCTCATGGGACATATTCAAAAATAGACCACATACTGGGTCACAAGCAAAGTATCCCCAAATTCAAGAAGATTGAAATCATAAAAAGCGTCTTCGCAGACCACGATGGCATAATATTAGAAATAAACTACAATAAAAACAACCCAAAATACTCAAACACCTGGAAGCTGAATAGCATGCTATTAAATATTGATTGGGTTACCAATGAGATCAAAGAAGAAATTAAAAACATCCTGGAAACTAGTGACAATGAAAACACAACAATCCAAAACCTATGGGACACATTGAAAGCAGTCCTGAGAGGGAAGTTTATAGCTCTACAGGCCTATCTCAAAAAACAAGAAAAAATGGTAGTAAATCATCTAACTCTACAACTCAAAGAATTAGAAAGAGAGCAACAAGAAAACCCCAGAGTGAGCAGAAGGAAGGAGATAATAAAGATTAGAGCAGAAATAAATGACATAGAGACCAAAAAAACAATACAGAAAATCAATGAAACCAAGAGCTGGTTCTTTGAAAGGATAAACAAGATTGACAAACCTCTAGCCAGACTCACCAAGAAGCAGAGAGAGAGGACCCAAATAAATAAAATCAGAAACGATAGAGGCGAAATAACAACAGACCCCACAGAAATACAAATGATTGTTAAAAAATACTATGGACAGCTTTACTCCAACAAACTAGACAACCTGGAGGAAATGGACAAATTCCTAGAAAAATACAGCATTCCAAAACTCAATCAGGAAGAATCTAAAAATCTCAACAGGCCAATAACTATGGAAGAAATTGAAGCAGTCATCAAAAAGCTTCCATCAAACAAAAGCCCAGGACCAGACGGCTTCACAGGGGAGTTTTACCAAACATTCAAGGAAGAACTAAAACCTATCCTCCTCAGACTACTACAAAAAATTCAAGAGGAAGGAACACTTCCAAGCTCATTCTATGAAGCCAGCATCACCCTAATACCAAAACCAGGTAAAGACAACACAATGAAAGAGAATTACAGGCCAATATCCCTCATGAACATAGATGCCAAAATCCTCAACAAAATCTTAGCAAATCGGATCCAGCAGTACATCAGAAAGATCATACACCATGACCAAGTAGGATTTATCCCAGGGATGCAAGGATGGTACAATATCCGCAAATCTATAAACGTGATACATCACATAAACAAATTGAAAGAAAAAAACCACATGGTCATATCAATTGATGCAGAAAAAGCATTTGACAAAATTCAACACCCATTTTTGATAAAAACTCTCAGCAAGGTGGGAGTAGAAGGATCATACCTCAACATAATAAAAGCCATATATGACAGGCCCACAGCCAACATCATACTCAACGGACAAAAACTAACACCATTTCCCCTAAGAACAGGAACAAGACAGGGATGCCCCCTCTCACCACTCCTGTTCAACATAGTACTGGAAGTGTTAGCCATTGCAATTCGGCAAGAAGAAGAAATAAAAGGCATCCAAATTGGAAAAGAGGAAGTAAAACTGTCCTTATTTGCAGACGACATGATATTATACATACAAAACCCTAGAGATTCCATCAAAAAGCTACTAGACTTAATACATGAATTTGGCAATGTAGCAGGATACAAAATTAACCCCAAGAAATCTGAGGCATTTCTATACACCAATAGTGAACTTTCAGAAAGAGAGATTATAAAAACAATCCCGTTTACCATTGCACCAAAAAAATTAAGCTACCTAGGAATAAACTTAACTAAAGAGGTAAAAGACCTCTACTCAGAAAACTACAGGACGTTGAAAAAAGACATAGAGGAAGACATAAACAGATGGAAGAACATACCGTGTTCATGGATTGGTAGAATCAACATCATTAAAATGTCCATACTACCCAAAGCAATCTATAAATTCAACGCACTTCCCATTAAAATACCAACAGCATACTTCAGAGATCTAGAACGAACTTTCCAAAAATTCATCTGGAATAAAAGAAGACCCCGAATAGCTGCAGCAATCCTGAAAAAGAACAAAGTAGGTGGGATCTCAATACCAGATATCAAGTTGTATTACAAAGCCACTGTTCTCAAAACTGCCTGGTACTGGCACAAGAATAGGCATATAGATCAATGGAATAGAATAGAGAGCCCAGAAATCGGCCCGAACCAATATGCTCAATTAATATTTGACAAAGGAGGCAAGAACATACAATGGAGCCAAGATAGTCTCTTCAATAAATGGTGTTGGGAAAATTGGACAGATATATGCAAGAAAATGAAACTAGACCACCAACTTACACCATATACAAAAATAAACTCAAAATGGATAAAGGACTTAAATGTACGACAGGATACCATAAAAATTCTAGAAGAATCCAAAGGCAAGAAAATTTCAGACATATGCCGAAGCAATTTCTTCACTGATACAGCTCCTAGGGCACTTGAAACTAAAGAAAAAATGAACAAATGGGACTACATCAAAATAAAAAGCTTCTGCACAGCAAAAGAAACCATCAACAAAACAACGAGAAAACCCACTGTGTGGGAAAACATATTTGCCAATGACATATCTGATAAGGGCCTAATCTCCAAAATTTATAGGGAACTCATACAACTTAACAAAAGGAAGATAAACAATCCAATCAAAAAATGGGCAAAGGACCTAAATAGACACCTTTCAAAAGAGGACATTCAGAAAGCCAAGAGACATATGAAAACATGCTCAAAGTCACTAATCATCCGAGAGATGCAAATCAAAACAGCAATGAGGTACCATCTCACACCTGTCAGACTGGCTATCATCAACAAATCAACAAACGACAAGTGCTGGAGAGGTTGTGGAGAAAAAGGAACACTTGTGCACTGCTGGTGGGAATGCAGACTGGTGCAGCCACTATGGAAGACAGTATGGAGTTTCCTTAAAAAACTGAAAATGGAACTCCCATTTGACCCTGTGATCCCACTTCTAGGAATATATCCCAAGAAACCAGAAACACCAATCAGAAAGGATATATGCACCCCTATGTTCATAGCAGCACAATTCACCATAGCTAAGATCTGGAAACAGCCTAAGTGCCCATCAGTAGATGAATGGATTAGAAAACTGTGGTACATCTACACGATGGAATACTATGCTGCTGTAAAAAGGAAGGAACTCTTACCATTTGCAACGTCATGGATGGAACTGGAGAGCATTATGCTAAGTGAAATAAGCCAGTCAATAAAGGAAAAATACCACATGATCTCACTCATTCATGGACAATAGAGACCATTATAAACTTTTGAACAATAATAGATACAGAGGCAGAGCTGCCTCAAACAGATTGTCAAACTGCAGCGGGAAGGCCGGGGAGGGTTGGGGGGCAGGAGGTAGTGGGGTAAGAGATCAACTAAAGGACTTGTATGCATGCATATAAGCATAACCAATGGATATAAGACACTGGGTGATAGGGGAGGCTAGGGGACTGTCTAGGGCGGGGGGATAAAATGGATACATATGTAATACCCTTTGTAATACTTTAAGCAATAAAAAAAAAAAAAGAAAAAAAAATTTAAAAAAAAAAAAAAAAAAAAAAAAAAAAAAAACAATCCCCTTTTCACTTGTACCTTTTTTTTTTTTTTTTTACAAATGGCATAAACATTCCAAATCATACAATCAACACTAATAAAAGAGAAAAATGGTAATTGGCGTACGAGCTACCCTTTTCATTGGCTAATCAGGGCTATATGCAAATTAACTGCCAACTAAGATTGGCAGTTAACTGCCAACTAAGATTGGCAGGTAACTGCCAACAAGATGGCGGTTAATTTGCATATGTGGGCACAATGCAGGGAGGCGAAAGGGAAAGCAGGAAGAAGCCCCCTGCCACTGACAGTGATCAGAAACCCAGGGGGGAGCTAAGAGCTGGGCCCCCCAGCCATGATCGGAGAATCAGGCACCTTTGCCGCCCTGGCCAGTGATAGCAGGAAGTAGGGGTGGAGCCAGCGATGGGAGCTGGGCACGGTCGAAGCTGGCAGTCCCAGGAGCTAGGGGTCCCTTGCCTGGGCCTAAAGCGAAGCCCACGATCGTGGGGCCGCTGCAGCTGCGGGTCCCCGCTGCCCGGGCCGGACGCCTCAGCCAGAGGCGTCAGGCCTGGGCAAGGGGCCGATCCTGCGATTGGAGGGTGATGGGGGTCAACGCCTGAGGGCTCCCAGTATGTGAGAGGGGGCAGGCTGGGCTGAGGGACACTCCCCCCCACACACACCCAGTGCATGAATTTCGTGCACCGGGCCCCTAGTGTAATTATAAAATAAGAATGAAGATCCTACCACAAAGTGCAATTAACTTCAAAGCAATCTCAGATGCGTTAGAAATACCAAGGACCTTTAAGCCTACATCATGCTTAATTTATTTTACTTATTGTTAATTTATTCATTCATGTATTTATTTTATATCAAGGGAAAGTAAAACAATCAAATGGTTCAAAGACCAATCATCTTCCCCTTCATTCACTCTCTTAACATCTTCACTTACACTGGCAAGCCCTATATTGCCCTAAGGGTGGCTCATGCCTGCCTGCTAAGCTGTTGTGCGGTTCTAAGTCTGTAAAAGACTAAATAAAAAAGTATATTATTAACGTATTTTAAGGAGATTCCACAGGGCAATGAACTGTAAAAACGTATTTCATTTAAAGAAAAGGTAAAACAAATCCTCTTCCATGGTCTGTGACAGCCTTAAAGAAATGATTGGCCATTAAAGAAATTTTATGAAATGAACATACTTCCATTACTATTTTATCAGTTATAATTGCTATACCAGAAAAAAAAGTTACACATAGAGACTACTTAGCAAACAGTAGCACTTCTATGTCAAGTGTGGAAAAAAAAAAAAAAAAACATCCTAAATTAAAAGTGACAAAAGTACACATCCTACACCATTAGGGAAGCATAGTAAAGACAGATGGTATGATCTGTTGCTTATCCATGAAACTGTGAATAAAATAGATCAGTCTTAGTTCAAGGAGTTTTAAAAATCCTAGTCTAAAATTTATTTTTGAACTATCTTTGAAAATTAATGACTGTATTGTCTTATTGGCCAAATTAGTAATTCATATATTATTTGTTCAAACAAAAAGTAATTAAAATCCTTAGCTTCAAAGGATAAACAATTGTTCTGGATATTCGACTTATATACACACCCATTTCCACTCCTGCAAATTAAGAATGTACCTTCTATACCCCAAAATTTGCTGGTTATATACGATTGATATAACTGTGGATTTTAAACCTGCCAAAATCGGTAAAAACCAAGTGGACCAAAAACACATGGGCATTTTTAAATTGTGTGTTGAAATATATTTGGCTACTGAAATAGGTTTCTTCATTAACACATGTTTCTTCACAAGCTCATGAACATACTTCACTTTCCCAATCCCTGTGAGTATAAAAATGATGCAGAAGATCTACTTATGGTTATAAATTGAAGAGTAGGTGCCCTAAAGGCAGTGATAAAAAAGGCAATTTTTAATTCAGGAAATGACTGCAATGGTTTTTGGATATACTCTCAAGTAATATTTACATTTGTCTCTGAACATCAATTTCATAATGATGTTTCCATTTCCCTTGTTACTACAGTTTCATCATTAGAAAAGAAAAAGTTAATAAATGACATCAGTTTGTTTAGACTCATGGAACTGAAAAATGGGAAGTACCCTATAGATTGTGTGGCCCAATCGATGAGTTTGCAATGAAGAACTGGGCCCTCAGCTGCCAGTTATCTCCAGAACAGAGGCAAACAATCCTGGCCCTGCTTCCCGTTGTGCTTTTCCCAGTTTACAAAGGGCTGGAGAAAAATGTTATGAAATATACCTAATGGGGCTGGGATTATTTGGAATAAGACTCAAAGTGGTTAATACAGAGATTGCCAATATGTAAAAGAGCATATGGAGGATGAGGATTAACCATTTTCCATTTTAATGAGAACACACATGAAGAAGGCTTTTCTGGCATGGTATTTCATAAGATGTGAATATGACCAACTTTTCTTGTTGAGAAGGCATTCTCTCTGAAAATAATTCACCCTGCAGACAAGAATGGCATTGCCTTATAGACACAATATCTTTAAGAAGTGACATGGCTTATTCAACTCATTCTTTCATTCCAAATATTTATTGAATATCCAACACTGACCAGTTTAGCTGTGAAAATATAGTGACTAGAAATTCAGAGAACTCAATTATAGAGTATGGAATCGGATGAAAAAATCTTAATGCAGATATAAATCCAACCCTCCTCCACTACTAGAAAGAAAATGTATCACAAAAATCATAATTCCAAATAATTTCTTTGAAACATCTCATTCTTCTCAAAATATTTTATCATAAAAATGGATATATTTATAAATGTTATTGACTCATTCAAAACACCTTATTTAAGCAGCAATATTTAACAGAACAAAACTCTAGTATCTGAGAAGAATGGAAAAATCTCTATAGGTTTCCTCTAATGGGGTTTAACTTATATTGTTAATTGGAAAAAAAAAATTTCCACCTAGATTCCACAAACATCTCCTGGTTAGACAGATGTACTATGCATTTTATAAGTATATACGACCAAATGATTAATTATCCTTCTCTTTGTTTTGTTTTTCTTACTTCTGCTCATTTTTCAATTATTTTAGTTGTTGTCCCCAACCTTTTACTAAAAAAGAATAACACTCTTTTTTTACCTATTTCTCTGCTACCATCACAGGTAGTACCCATTTTAATTGATAAGTGAACAAAGATCCAGGCCAGATATTTCTTGGTCTGGGAAGAAACTTGTAAACCTAAGCATCACTTAGGATGACTCTTAGGAACACAAATTGCCTATTTATTGCTTTGAGAATTTGGATCTATAGGGAAGAAGGAGAAGGAGATATATTTTAGTGGATCCAGAAAACTGCTTGTATTTATGGAGTAAGGATTTAGGGAGATGAGCCACATCCTCAATAAGAAAGCCCCGGATTTTCCATTTTCTTCTGTGAAAAGAATAAAGAACTAGAGACCAACAGGATGAGAACTCAGGAAGCTTTCTAACTTTGCCATGTTTGTTTCTGTGGTCAGCACCTGCCAAGTTTCTAAGGCAATAAGTGCCAAAACCTATAAAATGCAAAGAGCGAGAACACATTTTGTAAAGGAGCAGAGGCAAACTATTGTCCTTTCTGCAGCATGGAATGTTTTGAGGAAGAACCTGAAAGAAATGTGACAGAGGCAACCCAGAGGAGAGGAAACCAGCCAAGGGACTGAGCAAAGAGAGGGGGTGAGATCACTGGTTAATGGTGGGATCTGAGAAGGCATTTGGACTTGGGCAAAGCACAGGCCCACGGAGAGGGAATTCCCTAACCTATAGAGCAAGACTATATCTATTTCCCAGTTAGTGTCTCTTTTCACTGATGAATGCATACGTTTTGAACAACAATATGAACAAATCCTAATAACTGCTGTATTTTAAATCACTGTGTACTTAATATTTAATAGATTTAACAAGCTTACAACTTTCATGTGAAATTAGTGTATGGAACTTGTGAACTGTCAGAGTTTTTAATAAAAGTTGACCTACATGGCCCAACCCCATTGATAAAATTATTTAATTCATGTTTTTATATATTAAGGACATGAGAGATTCACCCAAGTGAGAAGAATATGACCATTAATAAACCCTTTAAAAAGGTGTCACTTTTATAAAATCCCAACAGATGACAAAAATTAGCCAAAGAACATATATGTATTACCCACAGACAGGGACAACAGTGAGTGAGTGATGGCCAGGGGGAGAATGGGCAGACCTTGGGTAGAGGTGGGCAAAGGGAGGGGGAATGGGGACATCTATGATAGTGTCAGCAATAAAAATAAAGTTTAAAAAAATCACTACAACAAAATTTCAGGAAATTGAAAACTGCAATGTTTAAAAGAGAAAAATCTCATGGCCATGTTGATTTTACACCAAAACTACAATACTAGAGAAATCTTTAAATGCAATTTACCACATTAATAGATTAAAGGTTACAAATTAGATAATACCATAAATACATGCAGAAAAACCACTTGATCAAACTCTATGCAAATTCACAATTAACAAACAAAACACATCTTAGGCCACTTAAACTAAAAGGAGACTTCCTTCACTAAATGAAAAATGTCAATGAAAAACTACAGCAAATCTTAGTAGTTAAGTATCAGAATAATCCCATTTAAACTCAAAAACCAAACTGCGATTCACGATGGTGTGATGTCAATACAGGAAATCCCAAAGAAGCTGCCCCAAATTACTTATTTAGAGTTTAAAAAAATTAACAACAGGGAACAATAAACCAAAAAAAAAAAAACAAAAAAAAAAAACAGATCTCAGTAGGGGATGGGATATTGGAAAATCCAGACAACTTCAACAGTACTGCCAAGGTTTGAGCCCTTAATATTGGGTGGTGAATTAAGTGGTATATATTTTATTGTCTCATAACTTACGTGTGTATTTTTGTAACCAACAAGTCTTTCATAAATGTTAATCATTTAAACCACATGGTTATGTACCTGTCCCCAACCACAAGCTTCTCCAGTTGGGAACAAGCCTCATCCTGTAAGTGGAATCTGTTCAGTACCTGACTGCTGAGCTTTGGTACAATGTTAAATGCGAGAGGAGCCTACCAACTAGAGTGAGGGCACAAGTTGTCAGTCTTCCCACCCATTTTTCCCTTCTGTCTGGATTATTCTGCCACCCTTCCCTCCCGTCAGTCCCTCCATCCAAACCCTTTCATCCTGTCCAAGCCCTTCCCATCCATCACTGGTCCAAGTTGATGCCTCTTGCTGGGGGAATCAATCCTTCTATGGTCAACTCCACCCCCAGGAACAGACATCTCTTCTCTGTACTCCTACCCACTTCCTCCCTTTCTCCAGCAGAGCAATAATCCTCTATCTTCCACTAGCCCAATGAGTCTAGTGTGTTCCTCAAGCCACATGCATCACCATCACCATATGAATAAATAGAGATTCCAGGCTGCCACCACCTTCCTCTCTACCCCCAACATCACCTAACAGAAACCATCTCAGAGTAATATCTGAGCATCTGCATTTTTAATATTTTTAGAAAATTTTTGAGCACTGGAAAACTTTAAGACCACTGCTAGACTAGGCTCAGAGAACAGCGGCAGCATGCACTGTGTTCTGTGTTAGCCTCTGTCTGGCATGGAGTAGACACTCTAAATACCTGTCCAATGAATTAAAGAGTGTATGCAGCTTACCATGTATTGTTTAGTCTTTTTTTGTCCTCTAATGTCAGTTGCAAGTAGGTAAGGGGTGGTTGACATCAAAGAGTTAAGAAAATATAAGGAAAAGTATAACACTGAAAAAGCTTCCATTAATTTTTAAATTTTAACAGTTGATCACCACTAGAACCAGCATGCTACATGGCTCTTAAAATCTGCAGTTAACTTTGCCTGGAGTATCAATAGGCCATGCATACAGCTGAAAGCTCAGTGGTGACGCTTCTTGTGACTTTTCTAACTTTCTAATTCACTAGCAACACCAGTTGCCATTTGTGTTCAATGCTCTTACAAAGCATGTTGCCTAAATCAATGATAATCTGAATGGATGTTATCAAAAACAAACAAAAAACACTTTATGTTCTTTAACATATTTTCTTACTGAAAAGTGACTAACTCATCTAATAACATTACTACTTTTCTTGAAGTCATCTGTGATTCTCTTTTCTAATAGACGTAGTTTAAGGATTTGTTTCTTACCTCTAACCCCTACTCCTAGTTGTCGCCATAACAATTCCACACGTATTTTATACCTTGGGTTTGAACAAATCCAGGGCCTTTAATTTATGAAACAAAGCAATTGAACTATGCTTTACTGTTTCACATACATTTATCCTTCCCCATTTGAGGAAACACCCCGGGGACCTCTAAAATGATTTCAGTGAAATAGTCAGTTCTCTATAAACTTTAGAGGTGAGTAACATCCTCACTTGTAAATTCTGCCTTTTCTCACAGATGACACTTTGATCTATCAACCCCTTCACTTCTAAATCCTTACCACCTCTATATTTAATAGAATTTTAAGCAGAAAACATGTTCTCATTATTTCTTGCACAATTTTACCTGAGAAATTCTCTCCAATTAATCCTTTAACTTGACTATTGGATTTTATAATTCTGTTTCCTGAAAATAAATTCTACTTTTTGATATTCCTTTAAACTTAAATCAAATTTCATACATGACCAACTTCCTCTGAATACTCATAAAAAGTTATTTGCTAATAAACTTAATTCCCTAAATCATTGCATTAATTAATCTGTTAATTAGATTCACACATTCATAAATTCATTAAATAGTAAGTAAGTGTCCATTATATGCTAAGCATTAGACTGGGCACTGAGAAGTCAAAGAAGAAGATACAGTCCTTGGGGTTGGAGGTTGGGGAGAGATTAACTGGGGAACTTACTCATAGATGCATAGTATATGCATAGCCCATGGACACAGAGAGTAGTGTGCTGAAGGGTGTCAATGGGGGAAAAGGGGACGTCTGTAATACTTTCAACAATAAAGATACTTTTTTTAAAGTCCTTGCTCTCAATGAGCTAATATTTTAGAGCAGTGGTTCTTAACCTGCGGGTCGCGACCCCTTTGGGGGTCGAACGACCCTTTCACAGGGGTCGACTAAGACCATCAGAAAACATATATATAATTACATATTGTTTTTGTGATTAATCACTATGCTTTAATTATGTTCAATTTGTAACAATGAAAATACATCCTGCATATCAGATATTTACATTACAATTCATAACAGTAGCAAAATTACAGTTATGAAGTAGCAATGAAAATAATTTTATGGTTGGGGGTCACCACAGCATGAGGAACTGTATTAAAGGGTTGCGGCATTAGGAAGATTGAGAACCACTGTTTTAGAGGAAGAAAACTGTATATTCTTTCTTCTTTCCTCTTCATCCTATCAATGTAGGTAGTTCCTTTGGTTCTTGAACTAATTTTATTAAAAATTGACTTTTAATTGTTTGTTTTTCCCAATGGCTTCTAAGACAGTACTTTGCCCTCTTATTTATAGTATGCCTTGTAATATTCTCACCTGTCAATTTTCTCTGATGAATTAAGGTATCCTCCAAACATTAGTCTTCAGAGATCTTTCATTTTTATTAAGATATTGTCATTTATCAGTCTCTTATTCTCTGTATCATTTATCCATCAGCATACCTCTTGCAGATCTTATTTCTTAACAATAGTAGTAATAATAACAGTATTTATTACTTAAAACATACCCAATATTTTTCTAAGTGACATTAAATTTAATCCTCACAGCTGTTTAGCGCTGAGTAGCATTATTATCCCCATTTTACAGTTGAGGAACCTGAGGCACAGAGTGACATGACTTGCTCGTTTCCTCAGATGGTTAAAGATAGAACTAGGAGTTGGAGCCAAGTGGATTCTAGCTTCAGAGTCTCTTCCTTGCCGTTATCCATCACGCTATGCCCCCTCTACGTTTGAATGATCCAAAAGCATAAATGTATTCCTTTACATCCAGCCTGTGCTGTTTTTACACAAACACTTATATAAACAGGAGGTAATCATAGCTCGATGCAAACCACTGCCATTCACATCTGAAGAAAAATCCAATGTGCTCATTCCCCTCTATGTTAACACTATTAGCATTGTACTGTCATTAGTGCGTATGGGATATGAAATCTTACTCACAAAAGTAAAGTGCATTGTTTTAAGGTACACACAGAAATGTATATTACTTCAAATATAACCTTCTAACCTTAAAGCAAGTATCAGTGTGGTGACTGATGAATCCTCTACCTCTAATAAGAGTGATTCAATTTTCACATCAAGTATAATCAAATCCCTAGAACGTATTTTTATTCACTCTGGGTTTTCTCCAGTGTACCAGTTTCTCTGCAATTGAGCATTCAAGTTTTGGTAATTTTTCAATTCAGGCCCTTTCCTTTTCATATCCTACTTTATAACTGGCCTTCTATTATCCTTCCTATTTCCACAATATCTGACATGACTCTTTCAGAACAGGAAGATATATTTTTTTGAAAGGTTATGGCACAGAGAGAGTGAACTGATTTACCCTGAAGTCTCAGTTTAGTAGCAGTTGTGATTACTAAAAAGGTAAAAAGGTGTCTTTTAAATGGACACTTCATCCATTTCATAAGCACCTGCTATGGGCTGGATACTCCCCTAGGTGTAGGGAATACAAAGGTAAATTGCATAAGAGTCTTGTCCTCAAGGAGCAATCAGTCTAGTGAGGGAGTCAGACTTGAGGTAAATACCTAAGAGATAGTGTCATGTTTACTCCATCAGAGGTTTGTGTAAATACTGTGCAGGGTGTGGCAAAAGTCCATTTACAGTCATTTGTATGGAAAATAATGCAATAAAAAATAATTATACAAAATAAACTGTTTCACATACTCACAACTGTAAACCTGCTTTTGCCCCTCCCTGTATATATCCTACATAGTGGGCCATTAATTGCTTGCCAAAAATGGGATGCCTCATCTAGAAAACCTGGGAACTGGATCTTTAAGTATGAATAAAAGTTTGTTAGTCCTAGAAGAGGGAACAGCAAATTAAAGAGCATGAAATTATAAAGAACATGATGTGTCCAGGATCAGGTGGTTCATTTGTTGTGATTTTGGATCAGTGTTCACAGAAAAGACTCTGAGGACATGAGGACACAGGTGGACTTGGACCCAGGGAGAGTGACTCAGACATTCTGAGAAGTATAGCAGCTAGTCAACCTATATTTCGGAAAGATAATGTTGACACTAATTATCACTGGGCTGCAGGGAGAAAAGAATGAACTCAGAAAATTGAGGTGTGTGAGTTAAAAATACAGAGGCAGAAGGAAAGGGGGGGTGCACCTAAGGGCTACTAGCAGGTCCCAGAATAGCTGATGAAACCCAGCTCCCCTTCCATAATAATCTTTAGAGTAATTTTAGCCCCACTTTCGTGGCTCATAGACCAATGCTTTTCAAGCTTAACAGCATAGGAATCAATTGGGAAGCTTGTCAAAAAATGCAGATTCTTATTCAAGTTTTTGTTTGTTTGTTTGTTTGTTGTGTTGTTGTTTTTTGCAGGGGGTGGGGGGTTCGGGGAGCCAAGATTCTGCATGGGTCACAAGCTCCCAGGTGATGGATGCCAATGCTACTGGATCCAATGCCCATAATTTGAATAGCAATGTCACAGTGAGTCAATAAAATAGCTGAATTTTTCAGGAAATTACTTCACAATGGTAACTGAATGCTCTAATATCAGTGTTGCTTATATGGGTACAGGGGACATATATGTTTGTCTTCCAGTACCCCTTAAGAAGTGACATGAAACACTTACTAAAAATGTGCAGTGGATGGCAAGAGATTCCATCACCTCTCATAAGAGGTGCTGCCAATGACCATAGCATCCATGCTGTAGACAAAACTTGTTAATAGTTGCCATTTAAAATCTCTAATTTATTCCAGTAATCACATCAAAGTTCATTTTCAGACTTAGAGGGCCATTTATGATAGACGGAAAAAATATCTAAAAGGTATATGTCCCTAGCAGAGTATGATTGCTACTGTAGGAATGCAGTTTTGATGTTAAACTGTTTGGCTACTGCCAAGAATATATGGCATTAAACAGAAGGCCTTCATTTAGTCTATCATTTCAAATTTTATATGTTGACCCTCTAACTAGAGCTGCACCATCTGTAAGGATGATGTCTCAATGGTTTTCTGACACAATCAACATCAAACATACCAGAAATGGAATGTGGGGAGGGAGATGCGAACAATATATCTTGCTTCCAAATGCTTTACTTTCCTTCTAAGGGAGCAATTTTACCTGGATTTCAAGTTCCCCTGTCATCATTTTCCTGGTGCACTGTGACACAGATGGTGCGAGGTAATTTTATGCATTCCGTCTAAAAGCATCAGTTCCCCTTTTCATTGACCAATCCATGCTGCTCACACAAAGGAAACATACTGGTGATTTATCTGGTGTAGTACAAATCAAGACTAACCAAAAGCAATTCAGTCCAAATCAGGACCTAGCCCTGAGCAGGAGAAATGTACATATCCCTTGATTGCTGTGGAAGCAATCACCATTTTTTATCTTGTTTTCCTCCCTCCTCCACTAAAAATGGTGGGGGGGGGAGTATTAAAAGACTTGTGGAAGTAAGAAGTATTTCTGTCTTATTCATCATGTGATTTAAACTCTTGTAAGAACTAACAGTAATGGGGAAGGGGGATTAATCACCTGAAATAGAGTGAAAAGAAGCTACTCATTTAATCTTGCCAAATTTTGGCCTGACCAAAAATATATTTGCCACATTTTCATATAACATCTTTGCATTTGAACAATTTAAATAACATGAATAATATCAACTGCTTGGCTGGAACTTCTGAAGTTTTCCTGCTATGTAGTAATACTTAACTAAGATGTTTCAGAACATACAAAGCAAAATCAATGCTGGAAAAAAATGTTCTTTTTGTTCTAGGGTCTCTGTTTGGAAAATATTGCCATGTAGCATTTACGGTAACAGCTGTACAGTTAAACTTTAGGCACAAACTAAACTGCGGAGGATCTGTGCATAAATAAAATCCCCATGGCAACTAAATGTGCTACCAGATAACAGAGAAAAAAGGATTTATGTGTTTGCTGAGCTGTCTTGCCCTAAAGGAATTCTCCAGGCAAACGCAGGCCACCTGCCACATGTTATATTAAGCTCAGCCTTCTGGACTTATTTTCAAATCCACAGCAGAAAAGGTCCAACTACTTTTATTTCGAAGTTTCATTGTTCTTTATTCCCAGCCCCTCCAAAAATAAACAACTCATTTTTCAACTCACAGGCTCTATTTTGCCCTGGATACAAAAGATAATTAATGAATTTGTTTGTGATCCTTTACATCTTGTTGCTCTTACTCAAATAACAAGATTATGCATAACAAAAAGTTCTTTTAATTGGTAGATATGCAGATTCTATAAAGTTGAAAAAACCTGAAATATACACTCGCCTTCTCCAACATCAGGTGAACTGCTTAGAACAGTGGTTGATGAGGAAGTTTCAAAGATTATGGAAGAAAGGAACTCAAGAGCAAGATTAATATCTTTTGCAAGTTTAACATATAAAATATTTATAGTTACTTTTTCTTTTTAACTTTTGGAAGAGTATATTTTATTTCATTATTTATCTTTTTAATTGAATATTACATTGGGGTGACATTGGTTCACAAAGCCATACAGGTTTCAAGTGTGCCTGAAGGGAAGTGGAGACGAGCTATAAACATTCTAAAATTTATGATAAGTTTATTTCTTTTAAATTACTTAAAAATGTTCCCTTTTGTCTTTTAAGTACATTTTGCCAATTCCAATTCTCAAATCTAAAGACACTTGTTGATAATACTGAAAGGACTTAGGGGCAGGGAAAGGCAGTTAGGGAGGAGTCCATGGGAGAGGAATGCATACATGAGGGTGGAGACAGTCCCAAGCCTCCAGATTGTTTACCCTCCATACACAGAGGACAGAAGAATGTCACAAGATAAGGAAAAGAAGAATGGGGAGGTGGGCGCACCGGGGGAGCTTTGAAACTTTGAAATTGATACCATGCAGGGAAAAGGGGGAAACTGGCCAACTAGAAAAAACACAAGAGATATGAAATGAGGAAGGGTCCAATCAGACAGTAGCATGTACAGACAAAGAAGCTGCCAGCATTAACACACCCTGAGACAAAGAGACTCACAGAGCGGGTTATTCCCTTCTGGGAACCCCTCTCCAGGGGGAGTTTATAGACTACTGCAATAAACTTCTACGCTTTTGCTTAAAATCTTTTAGTCTATGACTATTTATTCTTCAAACTTTATAGAACAAGAACCTGCAATGAGAGTTCCAGCTTGCCATTAGGGGTATCAATACTGCACATTCATATTGATAATACCATATTATCTATACTAATAAAAGGGTAATATGCTACTTAGACCGGACCTCTTCTGGACTTCCTTCCAGACAAAGCCACGGTGGTGGGGGCTGAGGCAGAGGTGGTTAAGGTTGATCAGGCCAGCAGGCAGAGGCAGTTAGGGGCGATCAGGCTGGCAGGCAGGGGAGCAGTTAGGGGTGATCAGGCCAGCAAGGGAGCAATTAGGAGAATCAGGCCAGCAGGCAAAGGCTGTTAGGGGCAATCATGCAGGCAGGCAGGCAGGCAGGCAGGCAAGCGGTTAGGAGCCAGTGGTCCCAGATTGAGAAAGGGATGTCCAACTGCCGGTTTAGGCCCGATCCCGGGGATCAGTCCTAAACTGGCAGTCGGACATCCAACAATGGGTCCCGTATTGGAGAGGGTGCAGGCTGGGCTGAGGGACCCCACCCCCACATGCACGAATTTCATGCACCAGGCCTCTAGTTATATAATAATATCCAAGTATTTTTTGAATATTTGAAAATAAAATGTAATTTATAGTATTTGAACTGGGAGAGGAAAAGAAACAAAAGTAAATTAAATGGCAGTCATTCAACATGACTCCCTACATGAAAATGAGAAATTGGACTCAAATTTATACCTCCAAATTTGAGGTTTAATTCTCTGATAACAACTTTGCCCTCAAAGAAGTAATGACAGAGTTATCACCTGTAAATAAACATAACTCTTATCTACTTCTCAACCTTGACTAAACTAGAAATATTAAGTGAATAAATTTAGGCTATTTCTGCTTTGGTTGATATGGAAGTGAAAGGGGAAAAATTAGTCAGCTGGCATACAAAAATGTCAAGGAAGATTATGAAACTAAAAAATTAATTGGTTGCTTTCACTCACTACTGGTATCATATATTGATTATGACAAATTATTTTCAGGTATTTAATATCAATGAAGGGATTAATTATAAGCTTATTAAATAAAATATGTGAATTTATATTAAATAAGAAACTTCCAATTTCAGTAGGATTTTGTTTTCTCTCAAAAATCTATGACCTTTTATTGGCAGATTTCCACATTATCTTCTAAGGACTGAGAAGTCTTCAAAAAGCTCTTGATTTTTGCAAGCTACTAATTTGGCTACTCTGTAATACAATCAAATCTCAACCATCATAGCATAGTAGCTCAAAGAAACACCATTAACCCCAGATGCCCTGCCTTACACAGACAACTCAAACATCCCAGTTAATGTAAACCTTCCACAGTAAGGCTATTTTATCATGATAGTAGATACTTTTAAAAATAACAAGTGACCCCCCTTTAGTAGAGGTACAGTCCTCAGGAATGCTTTCTAGTAACTCTAGATGTATAGCAATAACTCTCAAACATTTTTTTTACTGTGACTCATAAACTAGTCAAAATCCCCTCTGGCCTTGAACTTACTTTATCTCCATACAGCAATCCTATATAATAAAAGAGAAACCTGCAAATTAACCGTCCCTCGGCTTTACTCAAGTCACGCCCACAAGCCACGCCCAAAAGCCAATCAGGAGTATGAAAATTAACCCAACTAAGATGGCGGCGGCCATGGAGCTGGAGCGAGCAGGAGGCTTGGGTTGCCCCCAGTGATGGAGGAAGCCAAGCTTTCCACCTGCCCTGGCTGGCCCTCGGCTCCTCTTATGGCTACAAAGTTTCAATTATAGAAGATAAATAAATCCCAGGAAAAAAAGAAAAAAAGGAAAGGCTGGGAGCTTGGGTCACCAGGGGGCGTGGCCAGCCTGAAAACAACCCTCAGCCCCTCACCCAGGCTGGCCAGTCACCCTAGTAGGGAACCCTACCCTGAAGGGGGTGTGGCCAGCCCGAAAACAGCCCTCAGCCCATCACCCAGGCTGGCCATACCCCATGGGGTGAGGGTCGCCTCTGGGGGGCTTGACCAGCCTGCAAATAGCCATCAGCTACCTCATCCAGGCTGGTCAGGCACCCAGCGGGACCCCCACCCTGATCTGGGACACCCTTCAGGGCAAACCAGCCAGCCCCCACCCATGCACCAGGCCTCTATCCTATATAATAAAAGGGTAATATGGTAATTAGCCGTACCTCTGCTACCCTTCTCATTGGCTAATCAGGGCGATATGCAAATTAACTGCCAGCCAAGTTGGCAGCCGGCAGCCAGGCAGCTTGAAGCAAACATGAGGCTTACTTGCTTCAGTGACGGAGGAAGCCAATGTTCCCTGTCTGCCGCTGCCGGAGTCTGAGCTTGCAGTTTGAAACATTGTTACAAATATAGAAGCTAAACAAAACCCCAGAAACCTGCTTTCAGCCAGCCAGGATCTCAGAGCTGGAGTTGAAACAGTGTTTCGATTATAGAACCCAAACAAACAAGATACCTGCTTTCAGCAGCTGAGGACTCAGAGCTGGAGCCAAGCCTCAGAGCTAAAGCTGGCCCAGAATAAAAAAAATGAAAAAAGAAAAAAAGGAGAGGTTGGGAGCTTCAGTCACCCGCCAGCCTGAAAACAGCCCTCAGCCCCTCACCCAGACTGACTAGGCACCCCAGTGGGGACCCACACCCTGAAGTGGGTGTGACCAGCTACAAATAGCCATCATCCCCTCACCCAGGCTGGCCAGGCACCCCAGTGGGGACCCCCACCCTGATCCAGGACACCCTTCAGGGCAAACCAGTTGGCACCCACCCATGCACCAGGCCTCTATCCTATATAGTAAAAGGGTAACATGCCTCCCAGCACCAGGATCAGAGGAGCTGAGAGGCCTCCTGGCACCAGGATCAGTGTGATAGGGGGCAGCGCCCAAACCCCCTGATCGCCCTGGGGCTCTGTGTGTGACAGGGGGCAGGGCCACAACCTCCCTATCTGCCCTGCTCTGTTCGTGACAGGGGAAGGTGCCCCAACCCCCTGATCAGCCCTGCTCTGTGCCTGATGAGGGGAGCTCCCCAACCCCCTGATCGCCCTGCGGCTCTGTGTGTGACAGGGTGCAGTGCCCCAACCCCCTGATCAGCCCTGCTCTGTTTATGACAGGGTGCGGTGCCCCACCACCATCACCACGGGCCCTGCTCTGTGTGTGACGGGGTAGAGCCATAACCTCCCCATCGGCCCTGCCCTGAGTGTGACAGGGTACGGCGCCCCAACCCCCTTATCCGCCCTGCTCTGTGTGTGACAGGGGGCGGTGCCCCAACTCCCCTATCGGCCCTACTCTGTGAGTGACAGGGGGGAGCTCCCCAACCCCCTGATGGGCCCTGCTCTGTGCGTGACAGGGTACGGAGCCCCAACCCCCCTGATGGGCCTTGCTCTGTGAGTGACAGGGGGCAGCGCCCCAACCCCCTGATTGGCCCTGCTCTGTGCGTGACGGGGGTGGGGGGGGCGCCGCAACCTCCCCATCGACTCTGCCTTGAGTGTGACAGGGGACGGTGCCCCAACCCCCCAATCGGCCCTAACCTGAGCGTGACTGAGGGTGGCATCGCAACCTCCCGATCCGCCCTGCTCTGTGCATGACAGGGGGCGGCGCCCCAACTCCCCAATCGGCCCTGCTCTGAGCCCGACCAGGGGCTGCACCTAGGGATTGGGCCTGCCCTCTGCCACCTGGGAGCAGGCCTAAGCCAGCAGGTTGTTATCTCCCGAGGGGTCCCAGATTGCGAGAGGGCACAGGCCAGGCTGAGAGACCCCTGTTCCCCCGAGTGCACAAATTTTTATGCACCGGGCCTCTAGTCCTATTTAATAAAAGGGTAATATGCAAATTGACCCTAACAGCAGAAAGACTGGGAATGACTGGTCACTATGACATACACTGACCACCAGGGGGCAGCGCTCAATGCAGGAGCTGCCCCCTGGTGGTCAGTGCGCTCCTACAGGGGGTGCTCTGCTCAGCCACAAGCCAGGCTGATGGCTGTCAGCACAGCGGTGGTGGCAAGAGCCTCTCCCGCCTCCTCAGCAGCGCTAAGAATGTCCAACTGCAGCTTAGGCCTGCTCCCCGCTGGCAAGTGGACATCCCCCAAGGGCTCCTGGGCTGCCAGAGGGATGTCTGACTGCCAGCTTAGGCCCGATCCCCTGGGCTGCAGGCCTAAGCCAGCAGGTGGACATCCCCCGAGGGGTCCCAGACTGCGAGAGGGTACAGGCCCGGGCTGAGGGACACCCCCCCGCCCCGAGTGCACAATTTTTGTGCACCAGGCCTCTAGTATAATGATAATGCTGAGATACTAATGTATATCATTATTTTATATGTCATTTTATATTATAAAGGAATGGCCAATTAACACTTCCTAAACACTCCGGACACAGGTAGTACTCCACAATAATGTCTGCTCTTCCTGAGTACACAATTGGACTACAGGTTCCAGATTCCCTTGCTACTGAATGTGGCCATGTGACTGAGTTCCGACCAACCAAGTTCGAGTAGAAGTGACTGTAGGAACTTCCAGGGTTGGCCCATTATAAGCTTCCCCAGGTGATGCTACTTGCTCTTCTCTGCTTCTAGCTAACTGGGACAGAATCAATGCCCACAGTGATTCTAGAAGCCTGGCATAGCTTTTGTCATTTTAGGTTTCTAAAATGATGAGGAGAAGCAACTTCCTTTCCTGGTACCAGTAATATGAATGCTGGAATATTCTGGAAAAATAAAGTTTAGGTTTGTTCAAGCAGCTAGCATTGTCCTAATATAACATTTATCTTAGCAATATAAGTTATTTTAAAGGGAGACATTCATAAACAGTCCATCAATGAAATTAGGTTTGGGAAGTTACTTATATACATAGTTATATATGTATATATGATGTATCTATATATGTATGTATGCGTGTATATGTGGATGTATTTTTGTTTATTTCAGCAATTATGTTTTATTCCATTTTGAACCACAATACATGCTCCTATTGGAATTTTGAGAAATTATGCAAATCACTACACACAATTCCGGGGCTAGCTCCTGTAAGATAAAACAAGGGTAACAAAAAAATAGCATGTATACTGTTTAACTTCTAAATTATCAGCTAAATATGTATGGAGATAGATCAGTGAGATAATGAGATGTAACCCCTTAGTGACTCAACTGAAAACCTGCTCTTACTGAGCAGAGTGGCATTTTGAATGATTTCCTCCAAAAATCCACTTAAAGGCATTCAAATAGCCTACATAGTATTTTAAACGTGGCCTTTTCTTTTTCTTCAAAGGAAAAGACAATTTGGATGAGATTCCCATGTGTAAGTTGCAAAACGTAGGTACTGAAACAGGATCATTGAAGTACACAATGTGAACCTTGGAGCCTGCTAAAAAGCTGAAGTCCCTTTACCAAAAAAAACCTTTCCAAGTCTATGAAATAGACATCAGGACATGGACATTTCTCCATAACAGTGAGTTAGACTAAGTCATCAGGCAGTGCAGGTCACCTTCATAACATTTTTCATATATGTCTTAATTACAGCCAGTACTCAGAGAAACAAATATCTGACTGCATGTAATATGACCAAGATAAAGTCATGACATCTTACATAAAAACAGCAACAATTTGCTTTCAAAGTTATTTTCATATTCCAGTAACTCCTATGGATGATTTCTAAATGGCATTAATTTCTTATGGACTTCCTTGACTCAATGTCTAGCTAAGACTGCACAGCTTACAGGACATACACAGTCCCCATATTAGCCCAGTAAATAGCCAAGAAAAAAATCAAGAAATGTCTACCTGGATTTTGTCAATAAGTAGAATTTAACATGAACACCAAATATAAGGAAAACCCAACACATGCCAGTAAAACATTCCTGTTGCTGGGCATTCAGTAAACAGAAGGATCAGAAGAGGAGGTTCTCACCTACTGATGGCATTTGTGTAATTAAATTCTCAATCATGACTGATGCCTCTCATAAAAAGTACCCTCTCAATCACCCACAAACTTTGCCAAATACCCACATGCCCTACGACGCAAGCAGCCTTACCACCATATTGATGCCTCGCAGATTCTCAGCAGCACGGCATCTTTCTGCTTGAATCCGTGTGCACATGATTTCATGCCTCTCTATATATGAATCCCAAGAAGCAATAAAAGAAATGTGCTGAATAGCATTAAAAAGTTAAGAACTATGCAGCCCTTCAACAATGTATTTTTTTCATGATTCAAAGTAAATTCAACCTAACCATTCCTTTTTATTTTGGGAAACCTGTACGTTAATAATGGAATATTAATGTAATCCTGGAATATTGCTTCTGGGGATATAAATGATAAAGTGATAGGGTTTGCTTTGTGAATTACAATAGCAAATTTAATCTATAATGATAAAAGGACCATTTTGAAAATACTTCTAACTTATTTCCTCATAAGAGCATGGATTCTTATAGAGCAATTGTGCCAATTAAGCCATTGTTATCAACTTCAAATCATCCTTTTATGCCCTTCCCTGGGGTTCTGGGGCTGGGACTCTGCAAACCACATCTCTGCCTGGCCGGCTGCTCTGTGTTGGGCTCTGCATGGTGGGCACTGAGGGGAGGCTGCCAGGCTGAGAGAGGAACGAGGGACTGCCCTCTGCGGGCTTCAGGCCTGGTTCTATCAGCATCACCTCAGCAGTATTTCTTTACCCCAGCCATGGCAGTTCCTTCCAGGGGCAGTACCTGGACACAGTGTGCTGTTTCACTCACACCTGCAGAATCAGTCTCATCACAAGATAAAGCAAAATCTTCAGAGACCCCAGCCCCAGCTGGCTATGTCCTGTCTGCAGGGGTCTGAGTTTCAGCTTCCTGGGGTCTCTTCTCTACGCTGAAGTCTTAGTAAGTCCAACCTCTTCACCTGTCTGTCCCCTGAGTCCTGGAGGTAGTACTTGCTTCCTGCAATTACTATCTATGTGATATGTCAATGTTCTCATTTTACCCTTTTGATTACATTAACATTGTACCTAGTTGACAATTTTTTTAATATTACATTATCTCTGTTCAAATAGCTAATATGGCTCCCATCTCCTGATTAGACCTACTGATAACAAAATGTATGTGGCACATTCAATTAAACTTGAATTTCCCAAAGTATGTTCTAATGATTACTAATGCTGCAAGATACCCTAAAAATTTTTTTAAAAAGGCTTTTGTGTTAAAAAAGTTTAGGGAAACACTATATCACAATCCTCTGATGTTTTATTACTATGTAATCTAGCAATGAGCTTTAAGAAATCTTATTGTAAAAATTGTTTAAGCCAATGTTTTACAAACTTACTTCAACCTGGAAACATTTCAAACAATTCTTATTAACACTGTGGATACTGAATTCAGTAGAACACACTTTGGAAATGTTAATCTTGGTTACTAATCGCATACTCAATTTACAACACTTACATATAATTTTACATTATATAGATCATGAAACATAAGTTATACATAAACATCTGGAGACTAACTATGTAATATTTTCAAGTATTCAAATAAATGCACATATATACACATGTGTAATCTTGATTATTATATGTATCTATGTATAAGTATGTAACAGATGATGTTTGTTAAATAAATTGGCTAGTAAGTGATTAGGGTCTTGAAATGACTTCTGCTAAACAAAATTTCTCACTCAACATAATATATTCTAACCATCAGTGAAATACTATTACTGGACCTCCTAGCTAGGGCACAGAAATAGTCTTCTCATAAAGAACTGTTGTTCAAGTGGTTGGTCTACTTGTATTTATAACTATTAAAATGGACATCTGAATTATAGACCACAGGTTATGTGTACATGACTGTAAAAATGTAAAAATGAAGAGAGACTTGTATACTCTCATAAACAGCATTGCTACACAATGGTGAGGTCCATCCCAGTTTAATCTGTGCTCAATAAGATATCCAAAAACAAAACCAAATATCATTACAGCCTTCACTATCAGAAGCCCAAAATCACATAAACATATAAATATGCAGCACTGAATATGTACCAGGAAAAGTACATTACTTTTGCAATATCTAGTACAGAATTTTACCGAGAGAGAGAGAGAGAGAGAGAGAGAGAGAGAGAGAGAGAGAGAGATACTATACCACAGTCTCATTTCAATATTTCCTGGTATTCTAATACTTGGATATTCTGCAGATTTCATTCTATGAATGTAATTCCCAGAAGCCATAAGAATAACGATTTTCAGAGAATAACTGCTAAGTGTTAGGCATTGAGTCAGGGTTATACACATAACATCTTAAGTCTTCATCAAAACAAAAAACCCTACAAACTTATTAGTATAGCCCCATTTTACAGATGAGAATACTGAGGCACAATGTTTAAAAGTTTTCTTCCAATTACACAATTTGTATTTGCTGGAGTCAGAATTTGAAACAACATGTTAACCTCACACATAGCACTGGCTTCATATGGGTCTTTGAAACAGCCAATGATTGTGGTAATTTAGGGATGTTCCACTGCATTTCAAAATTGGCTCAGAGAATGTGCTTCTTTATTATTACTAGGAATAGTTTATGGGACTGTCATAAATCAAATCAGGACCATAAAAAGAAAGAAAACAAGACAAGATAAAACAAAATCCTCTTCACAAACACATAAAAACAGTATAAGTTTTACTCTAACTTGATCTTTGTTAGATGCGATCACATAAAATACTCCACCAATAGATATGACAAATGCACTTTATATTTCAATGTGTCAAACCATTTCAATGCTCTGAAACTGTGTTGAAGCTGGCAGGCAAGCAGACTATATTAAATTTTTCTCTGCAATCGACTTCAATTCTAGACTGAATTATTGGAATTTTAGTGACCCTAAAAAAGGCTGTCAGAAATGATATTCAACACAGAGTTTTCAAATCTAATGCTCTATTACACATACTTCACATAAAATAATATAGTTTCAATATAAACAAACCAGTCAAAATCAACATTCTATTTGTCCTTGTAACATTGTACACATTTTCATATTGATTTGTCATAGCAGATTCTTAAATGTACTTTCTTAAGAGAAAACTCACGGGCTACATTTTATAATTCACTAGTTGGTTTGAATATGATGCAGTTATAATGTTTTGCCCAAAATGTTTATTTTGTTTTTAAAACATATTAGCATGATAAACACACAGCTAATAGCTATTAGTAGACATGGACTTGTCAAAATTACTTTTTTTTTCCGCCCATAGAACAAAATCGTCTTAAGAGACTTTCAGCAACATAAAACCAATTGCACTGGGAGTTCAATTAGAGACCAGTGAGCGGAGGGATGGCTTACCTCCCTTCTCTCGGCCTAGAAGGTGGACAGGCATCTTTCAGTGCATAGAAGCCCTGAAAATAGGAATTTACAAAGCCATTGAATCTTGAATTTATTCTATTTCTCCTAAGAATTAAAAGCACATTGAGCACACATCTATGTTTTCACCACTGCCCCTGCTGCTGACTACTTAACACAATACCAGTGCCATGCCTATTGCTGGCAAAGAATGTTAAATCTCAAGAAGTGTCCATGTAAGAAAACTGGGAAATAAAATGGGAAGCCAACTAGCTAATCTGTAAACACGTCCCCTAGCCCACTCCTGAAAGCAAGTAACTAAGAAAAAAAAAAAGTATGTGCTTGTGCATGTATGCAGGTGTGCGTACCGGCACGCATGCACACACACACACACACACACACACACTCACTCTTATTTTCCAATGGATATTCATTTATATATAGTGTTAAGGGAGAAAGAGTCCACTGGTTTAGAAGCATTCAGAACTGAAATATTAGGCAACAATATGGTATTCTTGGTTTTATAATATTTTATTGTGTGAACTGAGACAGGTTGTTTAGATTTCCTGTGTATCAGTCCTGAGGTAAGTAGCTAATTAACTTCTGCCTTTTCAAATTATTTCCTGAAAATAAAATTATTTTTAAAAAATTACAGATTATCATCATTACCTTGTGCTTAGAGCAATAGCTTTTCTCATTTAAGAGCAGACTCCTTATTAAGGCAGTCTGAAGCATAGTCATATTCCCAACCACTCAAAGTATTTAACTATTTACGCAAATTATTTCTTTCCCATTTTATTTATTTACTTATTTATTTATTTTGATCTTCAACCAAGGATATGTTTCTACTTTTTTACTGATTTTTTTAGAGAGAGAGGAAGGAAGAGGGAAAGAGAGAGAGATAGAGAGAAATAGCCATTTGAAAGAGAAACGTCAATCAGTTGCCTCCATTCGCACCCCAACTGAGAATGGAACCCACAACCTGGGTGTGTCCCCTGATCAGGAATCAAATCTGAGGCCATTCTGTGCACAGGACGAGGCTCCAACCAACTGAGCTACACTGGCCAGGGCTTATCTATTTATCTTGATTCACAAAACATCTGATACATGGTAATCCTGAAATTTACACTCTAATCCAATTAGGATCATCCCAACTCACAAACCTGGGATGAACTCACACTGAACCCCAAAGTTGGATCTGAGCCAACAAGTTGGCATGTGGCAGTGAGCTAGGTAGAAACAAACATTTCTTTTGAATTGCTATTATCCTTGGGACAATCCCTGTAGCCAATTCATAAACAGGAGGTAAGGATATACTTACTCCCCCAAAATTATATACTCTCCTCAAAATAATGTTCATTATCTTTAGAAATTGGGACTAGTATTTCTTACAAAACAATTTCCAAAATTTTACAAAGGGGAAGAAAAGTCCGTTTTGCATAAATGTGTTTGCATTATCAGTATAAAGAAATATCTTTAACAAGAATTTGGGACTTGAAGCATGCAAGGATGTAAAGAGGTCATTTGATCTAGGCCTTCCTGTCTCTAGAAAGTGCTGCACTCAAAGCTTGCATCCAGCTTTGGTTGACTTTATTTCATGTAACTAATCCAAAATCACAGTCAAGAGAGCCAATATATCTTTAATATCCAAGTTTCCAGAAAGAAGCAACAGACATTTATCTCCATCCCCAATGGGCGTGATCTGGAAAGACGCTAGCTATACAAACTAAGACTCTTAAGTATGACCATGCCATTACCAGGTTATGTTTTAACGAAGATTTTGTTTTTGTTGTTTTAGGAGTATAGTCTTGATCAATTTTTTCCTAGAGAACAATATATGTTCAATATGTATGCCTGTATTATTAACAGATAGCATCAATAGCTATAATTAGAACTAACTCAGGACTAGTTAACACCATTGCCTGGTCCTACGATTTATCTGCATATTTGTTTACTGGTGCCTGAGTCATTGTCACAAGGAATAGTTGTCTGTGCCTCAGCAGTCCATGTAATCTAACTAAAAGATTTAGTTAAAACCAGGTTGAAATGATAACAGTAAGCAGCTGGATATACAGTTCAGAACACGGAGGTGAATCTAGAACTGAACATGTTGTTTTCAAGTCATAAATTTAGACAACAACAAAAAAAACAGATTATGGGAATAACCACCATCATGGTAGTTCCTTGCTCTATTTCTTACTATTGTTCTTACTCAGTTTTCTCATCTTTAAAATGGAGTAAGGGAGTCATACTTCAGATTCTTTATATGTAATAAAATTGAATGCTCCTTGGAAAAATCTAAGTGCCAGATTGCAAGGTCCCCAAGTCATGTGATTATTTGCAACATAGACAGATACACCACAGATTGTTATCTCAGCATTTAACAAATATGACTAATCCCATTTGTATGATGTCATGATTGGTTAATTTTAAACCTTTATATTTCTTAACCAAACATACAGATTTAGGGCTTGGAATATACAAAGATATAAAGAGATCTTTCAGCCTAGGCCTGCCCTCTCTCTCTCTCTCTCTCTCTCTCTCTCTCTCTCTCTCTCTCTCTCACACACACACACACACACACACACACACACACACACACACACACATTTTCCTTCAAGTGCATTAGATCTTTTCCCACATTGTAAAGCATCTTCTAGAAGCATTCCTTGTTTGCTTAGCTTAACTTCCCTTAAGCACCAGCAACAGACGAACCCATTATCCATGCTGACATGCCTCATCTTTATAAAATGAACTGTCTGCAAAGTCAAATAAACCAAACAAAAAATGGGCACTATCCTTTTTAAAATCCATCCCAAGTGCAGAACATACTCAATTGTCTGATAAATTGGTTAAAATTTGCCACTAGAATTGAGTCACTGAAGAGTTCATTTCTGTCACCATATTAACTGTGTCATGTAGTAATTGCACCTAATGAACTGAATGTGGCTTATGGCCATGTACTGCTTCCTCTCAGAAACAAAATCTAAATGTCCCTGAGTCTGGCCAACCGGCATCCATAACCATCTCAGTAGAGGCACACAAGCCACTAGAGTTCCATTTTGGCCTCTGGCTAATGTATTTTTATTTCATATTTTCTCGAAATGTAAGATGTTTGCACTCAAATACTCAGCAGCCTTTAAAAATAAAAAAGAGCCACGGAAGAAATCTGTAGTTTCTTTCTAACATGTTCACAGCACATAAAATTTCTCTGACTCAGGACAGTGTGGATGAAGAGGAGTCTCAAATAAGATTCATCACCAAATGCAGTAACTTATGGACCTCTACCCGTATGAACGAAAATGGAATTGTCCTCAGAAGTAGGGGAAACATAAAAGGAAAACAAGCACAGGACTTATAAAAATCACAACAGTTCAATAAATTTTTGGAATGATACTAAAGCCATACTGTAATGCTCAACTCGATGTGATGCTTCAAGGACCTTGTCGTAAGTAAAGTGCTAGAACAAGGTCCTTCCGATAATTACAGAAATGAATGCACCGCGCCCTGGGATGCAACGTTCGGCACTATAGTGAGTCTGAGATGTAGGTGGACACCCATGTAGATTTTTTTATACAGTTGTGTAGTTCTTCCTTGTTGTGTGTGTGTTTCTTATTTTGAAGACAGATTCCATAAGGGCTTAGGGGTAAACAGGAGCTCTTCTCCGCAGCATATGTTAATTTTGAGAGTTTTTCCTCTGTGAACCCCTTCTTTCTCTCTGCCCCGCAGGAGCTGCATGCCCAATGCTGATCTTGCTGCTACTCATCCCTCATGAAGCTCCAAAGGCGTGGTCTCCATCACAGGAAGTCCAAACATGACAACCATTCGCACTCCTGCTTCCCTCCAAACGCAGAGGAGTCTCTGGGAAAAACCATGCTTGGCTTCTGCCCAAATGTATGGGAGCTAATTTCTAGATGATGCTACTCCAACTCCCTTCGTTACCACCACACACTCTCAACACGGCCAAATCTCTGCTCGTCCGTGACTGAGGGAGCTGACCTCAAAATAAAACTTTAAAGTCGAAAGCTAAGGCAATTAAAATTTCACAGCGCAAATAAATCTTGCCAATTTCTCTTTGGCAATATCTTCAAGGATGCTATTTCTCTACAACTGATCCTCACTGTAAATGGTATTTAGCACCTTTTTAGCCCCAAGGACAACAAAACTTGTGAAAACCGAAACATGTAGAATACATTCAACTCTGTAACACCCCTTAACTAAACCGGGTGCTGGCAAAACAGACAGAACAGCGCCTTGTCAGAGGCTGACGGCGAGTCTGCAGGCAATGGCATCGCTGCGAGACCCTGACATGGGACAGAAGAGGTGGCGCCCAGGGACTGGACAGCAAAGGCTCCTGGGAAAGCAGAAGGCCAGGTGCGCTGCGACCCAAGGCCAGGACCCCAGGATTAGCCCTGGCAATGGGCATGGAAACAAGCTCACCTTCTGGGCCTGGTAGCTGTATGAATTCTGGTTTTCTCCTTGGACTGTGAAACAGGAAGTGCTCCCTTTGTCACTGGAGCATTGTTTGCAGGCCTGCTGATCCAGGGCCTGCAGTCCCATCATAGCCCCCAAGAGCTTACCTGAAGCTTCATACATGGAACATGTTCCTCACCAGGTGTTGGTACTTAGAGTTTCCTGTAGCTTAAATTCCTTCTAAGTGTATCACTACTACCATCATCTTGTTTAAAAGAAAATGCCCATTTATTTTCAAATAAATAAATGACAGTAAAACACTTTAGAAATACCCAGAGACTGCTAAACTGAAAAATAATCATTTGCCGTTTAAAAATAGTTTACACACACACAAACACACACACGGAGAAGCTAAGAAGTTACCTTGATAAATCAGATTTTCTAGCAGGAGGGGCGCAGAAACATCCATATAATTGAGGTAAGGTTTCTTTGTTTTGTTGTGAATCAGAGCCTTTCTTAGGAAACACTGTCAAGTACACAACCGCCACCTTCAGAAGCCACCCATGTACATAGTTCATGCCTTCCTCCCCCCCCCCCCCTCGGGTCCATTCCCATCCCTAGCAGTGCTGGCAACGGGAGCGTCTCTGCTCGCTGCGTCCTTCCTGTGTGGCTAGGCAGGCGTCTCGTGGTGTTTCCTGAATCTTTCCCTCCTAGATGGTGCTAAAAAAAATAATAAGAGCAGCTAACATTTATTGTGTACTTATTATATATCAGGTGCTTTACACGATTATTCACTTAGTCCTCTACTCAGCCCTATAAATTAGTTTCTATTTTTATCTCTGTCTCAGAGATGAAGAAGGCAAGGTTCCAAAGGCCAAGCAAGCTGCTCACAGCCACATGGCTAACAGCAGAGCCATGATTTGAACCAGGTGTTCTAATGAGCCAGAAGGCTTACCCACCCCTGAGTATAATTCTGTGTGGCAAGTTCTCCTACTGTCTAGTCCTCGTCCTTTCTCCTTCATTTGCTACTCCAGAATCAACTCTTGCTTGTACACTATGTTCTATCCCTACCTAGACTTTTCATATTGTCAAAATGGGAGGCAACCTAATAAACATGTCCACAATAAAGTCCTAAGAGCAAATGACCATATAGGGAATGATTTTGGGATGGGGATGGGCAAGACTCCAGGAAGGGAAAACAAATAAGAGGCTCACTCAGGCAGAAGAACGGTGGCCTGATATGGGTTATGGCAGTGGGAGTGGAGTTGTGTGCAGATTTGACATATATTTAGGAGGTAGTATCACCATAGCGTAGCACCGGATTGAATACAGGTAAGAGAAGATGAGGTGGGGAAGCAAGAATGATGGCTCAGTTTGTAGTTTATAAAACTGGGTGAATGGTGATGCCATATATTGAAATAGAGAACAGGGGAGGGGAAATGGGTTGTAGCAGGATCTAAAGAGTTCAGTTTAGGGATGAGAGTCATTGGGGACTGTTGGATATTCATGAACAAAAGGATTGGGGTGAGTATACCTGAAGCTCAGCAAAGAAAATTGGGACAGTGACATAAATTTGGCCACATTAAGCATAATAATGTAAGCTATAGGAGTGAATGGTATTAGCCAAGATCCCATAATTTAAGTCTGGCTCTAATTTTAGGCATTTTTTTCCACTAAGAGGGCCAACAGGCTCAACCAGCAACGCTTTTCACACCTGATCAGTGTATCATTCATCTTCCTCTAATGAGGTGTTTAGTTTAGAATTATAGTTTCTAACAGTAGACACAGGTTTAAAGATACAATTCTTAAGACCTTTAAAAATAACTTTTCAATTGCTGCATATACTATCAACAAACCCCTGGGCCACACTTTTGTATTCAGGTTTTACTATTTTAAGTTATTGTTGATATGTTGCCCTCTGAACATGTCTTTGTTTATAACACACTTGTGCCTCTCTTCCTCTAAATTATATATATATATATATATATATATATATATATATATATATATATATATATGTTTTAAGCTATGGATTTGCAGCTTCTCTTTTGTAATAAAACTTGCTAACAGTCCCAGTAACGAGTTAGTTTTGTTTGTTTTATTTTTATTTTTATTTTATTTATTTATTTATTTATTTTTATTAAGACTTCTTCGTTTTATTTTTTAAACGTAAGTTATGATAACTACATTCTCTATTGTGTGTGCTAGGCTGCGTGGGAGGACATACAGAAAGCTTTTCATGCCCTAGCCAGTTTGGCTCAGTGGATAGAGCATTGGCCTGTGGACCAAAGGGTCCTGGGTTCCATTTTGGTCAAGGGCACGTGCCTGGATTGTGGACTTGATTCCCAGTAGGGGGCATGCAAGAGGCAGCCAATCAAGGATTCTCTCTCATCATTGATGTTTCTATCTCTGCTTCTCCCTTCCTCTCTGAAATCAATAAAAAAAAAATATTTTAAAAAATAAATTAAATAAAAACACAAAAAAGCTTTTTGTTGGTAACATGCTCAGTCACATGGGCAGCTGAAGGAGTCAAATACTCAGTTACCAGCCTGGCCGGTGTGGCTCAGTGGTCGAGCATCGACCTATGAACCAGGAGGTCACGGTTGGATTCGCAGTCAGGGTACAGGCCCGGGTTACAGGCTCAGTCCCCTGTGTGGGCCATGCTGGAGGCAGCTGACCAATAATTCTCTCTCATCATTGATGCTTCTATCTCTCTCTCCCTTCCTCTCTGAAATCAAATAAAAATATATTTTAAAAAATATTAGGTTACTACTTTTTTTTTTTAATCCTCACCCAAGGATATTTTTCCATTGATTTTTAGAGAGAGTGGAAGTGAGAGGGAAAGACAGTGAGAAAGATCGATGTGAGAGAAACACATCGAACGGCTGCCTCCTGCACGTGCCCGAACCAGGTCCCAGGCCAGGAAGGAGCCTGCAACATGCCCTTGACCGGAATCGAACCCAGGACCCTTCAGTCCACAGGCCGATGCTCCATCCATCGAGCAGAACTAGCTGGGCAGGTTACCAAGTATTTGAAGTTTTGTTTGTTTTAGAGTACATTTTATAAATTGAGAAGAGACTGAAAAAGAAAAGGCTTAAATTGGTATGCATTTGAAATGATCAAGTATTAGACACAGGCATGAGGACCTGTATTCATGGGAGCATGAGCATGTGTGTGTACATGGGTGTGCCTACAGGTCTGTGTATGTACATGTGTGGTGATGGCAAGTGCGGTGAAATTGACCTAAAGTGTAGCTATTTCAGGAAGAATTAGTCACATGATTCTGAATACTCCCTAACTGGGAACACTGCATTACAATTTATTACCTTCCTGATGACCCTTCAAATGTAATAAAGAATCCAGTAAATCAGAATAATTGATAATTCAGGGTCATTTGAAGTTCAGCCTCACATTATATAATAATGTGAAAAAATATATTGCAGTAAACATTTACCTTCACATGAAAAATACATTTCAGCACTTTGGAAGCACCTATTTATAATCAACAACAGAAATACAACGAACCCACAGGCTGGAACTGAGCTGGTGTTGTAGTGTAATTAAAGATAATCCCACATCTATTAAAACTGAACCTAATTGCTTATACTGTAAAATTTAGATCAGGGAACAATATGCACTAAAAGTAATTTATGTTCCAGAACGTTCATTAATTCAAACTGATATATCGTCCAGATAAAGAACTTCACAAGTATGAATTAATTGAAATAGTCACATTAATAGCATTATTTTGTTTATTAATTGACATATAATAAAAAAGTTAATAATTTACCAAAATTTTGGTTTTGCCCCTTGTAATATAAATATAACTACAATTGTCTTAGTATAATTTTCTATTATGAATAAAGCAAATAAATGCTACTATGTATAAAATACATTAAGAAGTGATTCTGTAGAAATCAATTATTTTCATCCATCAGAAAGCTTATTTTTTGCTAGGTAAAATTGTTATACAATTGTCACAACTAGCCTGGCCAAGTGTGGCTCAGTGGTTGAGCATTGACCTGTGAACCAGGAGGTCCTGGTTCTCTTCCCAGTCAGGACAGAGGCCCAGGCTGCCAGTCAATGATTCTCTCTCATCACTGATGTTTCTATCTCTTTCCCTCCCTCTACCTTCCTCTCTAAAATCAATAAAAATGGATTTTTAAAAAACTGTCATAACCAAAATTGTTCAAAAAGAGTGGTTCAGTTTATTACTGGGTCAGAGCAAAATCTCTCTATGGCAACTTTGTATCTTACATGCCAGGGAAATGAAATTGGTTGTTGAAAGCTGAAGTGAATATTCAAAATAAGAAAAATTACCTTCTCATAATTAGCCTCTATTAAAAATGTTTAAAATCACCTAATCAGAAAGAATTTGGATGGAGGTCACTCATAAAAAAAAAAAAAAAATTACCGCTTTCTTAACACAGAAACAAGAGAGTCACTAAGAGCACTGACCACCCCAGCCATTTCAACAGGGACAAAAGTGACTTCGGCCAGTTCTGGGATTAGTGGGGTTACATATACTTGCCTCAAAATATTTTAAAATACGTAGTTGAATAAGTTACTCATAAACCAAAACTTTCTATATAGGACAACAAAATAGGGGGAAATTTGGATTGTAAAAACCCAACTATTTATTTAGCAGAGCATTTCTCTCTTTTACCCCCAGTTTGGATGACAACGGTCTCAAATAAAGAATTTGGGGTATAGGCCAAATTGAGGCATGGCTACTCTCAGTCTGCTAGCGATTTCCCACATTTATTTTAAAAAGTGTGCAAGTGGTTATTCTTAGATACTTAGATAGGTATATACTTAATTACAAAATATCAGCTCTTCCCATTTTGCCTTTTCCTTCCAACAGACTGCCAACTATCCCCTGATTGGTTTGGAATACCTTATACAAACTTTATGAATTCTTGTCTGTGCTTTGTCCTCTTACAGTATATTTCTTGAACTAATTATAAATACTACTTAGTTTTCATTTAATTTTAAGTAATTTCTTTTAGGGAAGAGAATTTCTTTTACACAAGCATGTTCAAACTCTAGGATTCCCAGTATCACATCTTTATGTTCAAACTATATTTTTCCTGTATTCTATGTAAGTTAGAATTTTAAAGCCAGGATTCTGAACCTAGGGTTCATAGGGCTTATGAAATACAAGTAGAATTTTGCAAGTATGAAAAAATATGCAAAGCTGGCCATATAATGTTCGCAGCTTTCATCAGATTGTTAAGCGTCTATGTCCTCACATTCAGTAACAAGTGAACTGTGGTCCTAAAACCTTTGGTGAATCACGCTGCTTATTGGTACTGAAGCCCTTGCCCAAGCCCAGCAGAGCAGTGGAAAGCAGCAGCAGAGGCGCCCTGGCTGCCTGCTCAGCAGCACGTGCTGCAAATTCAGGGGAGGTGGATGGTCCGGGGCCTCCCTCGAAAAACCTCCACTGTTCCAGGTAGAATTTGAGGATCCCAACTGGGCTGCACCTGACCTTGCCTACAGGGGCCATTGTGTAAACGAGAAAAGTCCGCCAGGTTCTTTCTCTGGACAGACTGCCTCCTGGGTTCAGGGCTGGGCTCCTGGAAGAGGGGCTGACGTTTGGTCGCCCGCAGTGGCAGGACACAAACTGCACAGTTGGTTTTGGGCTCAGACAACTTAAAGAATGAGACACCAGTTTCCTTGTGGGAAATGGAAAAGCCCTCTGCAAGCTTACACGGCTTTCCTGACTTTATTTCTAAGTCGGTCTCACTTGAGAGTCTTAATCTCTGTATACCAAGATAGGTAACATACAAAAAGTCTATTCTGATAAGCTGGTTTTATTATTTTGCTTTTTTAAAAATGAATTAAATAGTTTTGATTTAGATTGTGTAGGCCTGGTCTTTGGTAACATAATCTTAGATTCGCTCAATATATCAATTATAAATAACAATTGAAATTAGACATTGGCTAGAATCACCTTTTGCCCATTTACTACTACCTCTGACATGTCTGAGTCCTGGTTTCTTAAAAATGTCATTTTTTAGTATTAAAATAAATAATTAAGCAGAACTACCACAAATTGGAAGTCAATATCTGGCATTCACCATTGTCACCATTGCCATCATCATCATCATCTTTGAATCAGTCATCTCCATAAATGGTGCCAAATTGTTTAGATAACCATATCAACCTTGACCTCTTGCCACACACAAAATCTAATTCTATATGGATTGCAGATCTAAAGGTTTTTAAAAGAAAATACATGTAAACATTTTCAAAATGCTGACGAAGGCAATGACTTCTTAATTAGGACACAAATATTTGTAAAAATAAACTAAATGGATAAAGGACTTAAACATAAGATGAGAAGCCATAAAAATATTAGAGGAATCCACAGGCAGCAAGATCCCAGACATATGCCAAAGCAATATCTTCACCGATACAACTCCTAGGGCAATGGAAACTAAAGAGAAAATAAACAAATGGAACTACATTAAAATAAAAAGCTTTTGTACAGCAAAGGAAACCATCAACAAAACAAGAAAGCCCACTGCGTGGGAGAACATAGTTGCCTATGTTATCACTGATAAGGGTTTAATCTCCAACATTTACAGGGAATTCATACAACTTAACAAAAAGAAGACAAACAATCCAATCAAAAAATGGGCAACAGACCTAAATAAATACTTTTCAAAAGAGGACTTAAGGAAGGCCAAGAGACATATGAAAACATGCTCAAAGTCACTAATCATCTGAGAAATGCAAATCAAAATGACAATGCGATGCCATCTCATACCTGTCACAATGGCTATCATCAACACATCAACAAATGACAAGTGCTGGCAAGGATGCGGAGAAAAAGAACCCTTATGCACTGCTGGTGGGAATGCAGACTGGTGCAGCCACTGTGGAGAACAGTATGGAGTTTCCTCATAAAACTAAAAATGGAACTCCCATTTGACCCAGTGATCCCACTTCTAGGAATATATCCCAAGAAACTAGAAACACCAATCAGAAAGGATATATGCACCTCTATGTTCATAGCAGCACAATTCACCATAGCTAAGATCTGGAAACAGCCTAAGTGCCCATCTGTAGATGAATGGATTAGAAAACTGTGGTACATCTACACAATGGAATACTATGCTGCTGTAAAAAAGAAGAAATTCTTACCATTTGCCACAGCATGGATGGAACTGGAGAGAATTATACTAAGTGAAATAAGCCAGTCAGAGAAAGATAAGTATCACATGATCTCATTCATTTGTGGAATATAATGAACAACATAAACGGATGAACAAAAACAGATCCAGAGACAGAGAAGCATCAATCAGACCTTCAATCCTCAGAGGGAATGTAGGGGAGGGTGGGGGTAAGGGAGAGAGATCAACCAAAGGACCTATATGCATGCATATAAGCCTAACCAATGGACACAGACACCAGGAGGGTGAGGGGAGATGGAGGGTAATGGGGGGATAGGGACACATGTAATACCTTAATAAAGAAAATATATATATATAAATTTTGCACTCATCAAAGTTAAGAATTTCTGTCATCTACAAACAAAAGTGTAAAAAGAAAAGATTCAGTGGGGGAGATCTATTATCTGAAATATATAAAGAACTCCTACAGTTTAATAAAAGTAGGTAGATATATGACCCAACAGAAAAAAATTGGGCAAAACACTTGATACTTACTTACCAGTGAGATCTAAAAATGTGTTCACCTTCACTGGTCATCAGGAAATTACAAATTAAAACCACAATACAATACATATCTACCAGATGGCTAAAAATTGAAGACAGAACACAAGTATTGGCAAAGATATGGAAGAGCCACTGGAATTTTTATATATTGCTGATGAGTGACAGCTTGTTATAACCACTTAAACAAACGCATATTGTATGAGCAATTACACTTCTAGATATATACCTAGCAGGAAGGAGGACATATGGCACCCCAAAGACCTGTACAAAGGTTTTCATATCTATACTATTAGCAATAGTTCTAATGCTGACCAACAGTAAAATGCATCCACTGTGGTACATTCCCAAAATGAAACGCTGTACAGCAATGAGAATGAACTAGCTATAATGACACATAAGCATATGGCTAAATCTTACAAACATAATGTTGAGCAAAAGAAGGAAAAAACAAAAGAATACAAACTGTATGATTCCATTTATCTGAAATTCAAGGACAGGCAAAAAGCAATCTATATTGTCAGGAAACAGAATTACCCTTGGCGTGGAAAGGGAAATAACCAGAAAGGGACAGGAGGGTGTCTTCCAGGTGTGGGTAATATTTTATTTCTTAAGGTTTTGGTTCCATAGAGGCATTACCATTTTTATGTCAAGCTGGCAGAAAAGCAGTTAACATAACTGTCGGCACATTAAACAAGTGTCGGCAGAGTTCCAGATGACTATCAAAGTGACATTTAAAATATGACTCAGTAGTAAATCAAACACTCAAACACTAAGATAAACAAGCTGAAGAGCTAAACTTAGAGGAGCTGCTGAGGACGCTCTTCTGGTCATGAGTGACCACCAAGGAAGGAGACTGCCAACGTTCTTTACACCTGCAGAACCTGAAAGAATCCTTAATCTTATAAACCACTCATTTTAAGATTGCCAAACCATGGATATGAGCTCACAATGACAAAAAAAGAAAGAGAATCCATTTAGTCAAAGAAATTTAGATTACGTATGTAGTGTAACTCTATCATTTCCCATTTGAGGGAAATGAGGCCCAGAGAGGCCAAGTCACATACACAAGGTCACCACTTTGACTAGTGACGAGACCTCAGCTAGAAGACTGGGCTACTGATTCACGTTTAATACTAACTTCGCTCACAGTTCTCACTAACCACACTGCCTCTTTTTAGTGTCCAAAAGCTAGCTTGAGTTTTTTGAAACTGAACTGGCTTACATGGATCAAGTCAGAATATTTAACAAGAGGGAATGTAAACTGGAAGAGTTAAGTACAGTCATGACAACTAAGATCTAAGAGTTGGCCAAGCAATACTTTCTATCTGACCTAATGAACCCTTTGAATTGTTCACTTGGCAGTTGCAGAAAGGGGACAGATAGGCTGTGAGAGAAAGTCTCAAAGTTTTAAAAAGATAATGCCAAGATTCCCATGAGAAATCTACCTTCTAATAAAACATCCTGACATAGGGATGCATGGACAGCTTTCTACCCTGACCACATTGGGTTAGATGGGGAAAGGGGAGAGTCTCCCTACCACTGGACACTGAGAACGAACCATAGCACTGCGGATGGTATGCCACGGATTCAACCTAAAGGCCCCCACTGTATGTACTCTAGATCCATAAAATTAAGCTGGAATCACCTTCCCCATCGAACAGAGACAATGGCCGTGCCTTCCTGTAAAGCTGTGTGTGCTTTCGCTCACCAGCATCCTGACTTTCTGCTGTTATTCATCTGGACAGGGTACCTTTTCACCAAGAATACCATGAAGCCCAGGATTTATTGCCATAATGAAGTTCTTTCAGATCTCTGTTTTCTCTGCAGAGGATAGGAGGAGAGGCGTTCATCTCACCAGGCAGCTTATTAGGATTAGCACTGAATAAGACACCACAGAATGTCAGGCCTATCAGTTACTAAACATGCATCATACAAACTTTGTCTTTGCGAGAACCTCTGCTCTGCATTTGTCATCCACCTGAATAATTAACAAGTACATGCTGCCTGCCAGCAGCTTAGGGAATTAATTTCCCCGGATTAAATGCAGATCACGTCCACAAAAACAGACCACACACACACTGAACTCCTACCTTCCAGCCACGAAAGGTACAGAACACAATGCACAACCTCCAATTGGATTGTAAACTCAGACATGTAGTATTTTAAACATCACTGTGATGGTCATCTGGACCTCTTCTGTCACTTGTGTAATGTCCTAACACTCAATTAACTACTTTTCTGCCAGGTTGAAATAAAAGGATAATTCCACAATCCTAAATCTGTGTGAATAACTGCAAATTCTAAGAACTATATCCATTAAAAGCTTTCCAAAAAACATCTACTGCACAACAAAAACAAGATACCTATGTGGTAACATGGAAGAACCAAAATTTAAAGCAAAAATTAGTTTTGGAGACTTTCAAATACGCAATATTGTTGCAATTAATTTGCACATTCCTAATTTCATTTGAAGCTAATAATTGTATATGTTAATATCTCTTCATCATCTAATTGAGCAAGATAAAATGCGTGGCCAGTAATACAGAGGGAAGATCAGAGATCTACAACTGAAGCTCTTCATAGTTAAAATGTTGATTTACCATATATAAAGCAAATTTTTTTAAAGATTGTAAGTGAATAATTTCAAATTTGAATGCATATCTTTAATTCCCACCTTTTAGCCACTATATATTGTCCATAAAGTTGACGGTATGAAGACAGAGAAAGTAGCCTTTAATTTAAATTGTATCCAAGAATGAAAATACCTTAATTTTTTTTTAATCTTCAAAGTGTGATTTTAATGGAGGCTGACTAGCTTCCTACACTATGGAACATTTGTTAAACTGTCTTGCTCATCTGCAGGTCAGGCCCTTTTGTTTTCTTTTTATTGGAAGGCGCATTCTAAACCACCCTAAATTGTGGATATGTTCACTGCTGTTATACACAGGAAGCTCTAGAATAGTGAGGCCCTCACTCACGTCATCATAAACTTCACTGAAGTATGAAGACAATTTTTAATGTAAACACATTTTTATTTTGGTGTGTGAGTACATTATAGATTAAAATATACTCCTGCTGCCAAGAAAATTGATCTATGTTGATATGCTAAGTGTTCATTAGAATAACACAGCACACTTTAAACTTTCAGAACTTGACTCTATGTAAGGAGATACTCTTACCCCTTTGTTTGAAGAGCATATTTGTGTGTGTACAATGGTTCAATATTTGCATAAAATTACCTCTCTCTCCCAATCATTATGAGTATTAACAATATAGTACTGTTTTATTTTTATAAATTTATCTCATGAAAAACTTTATTATTTGCCAGATATTTATTTCTACTTTAAAACAGCTAACCAAATATAAACAAATTTCCAATTAATCATTTGAATAAACAAAAACGATTTAAAAATTTGCATTGCAGTGAGGTGAGGTACTTAGTACTTCCTAGCTTTAATGAGATCATTTATACTGAAGTCATTAGCTTTCTTTGTTCCCTAATTATTAATAGTTACATTATTAGAAAACAAATATCCTGTATCAAATTAACACAGTATGTTAAGCTTGGCTGAATTTATTCTGGGGGAAATGTTTGACTCAGACTTTCTAATTTTAATATATTCAATATATATTTGTATATTTTGTATATATTAAAATTATATTCTATATATATTAAAATATTTTTACGGAAGGGGATTTCATGTAATAATCATTGTATCCAGTTTTCCATGCCATGTTTAATGTTTCTGCCACTCTTATTGAAATTGAAATTGAAAATACTTGGCTTTGTCCTGAGCATGAACCTGGCTCTAACTGAAGTACCACCATTGTGAGACAACGCAAATTGAGGCCCTGGCCCCATCCCTTGGGCTCTATTTTCAGGGAATGCTAAATTCTGTGCAGTGCATGGGAGATCAGAAGTGACAAACCTTTTCTGTAACTTCTCTCTTAGAATAACCCCAGATGAATGCCTATGTTCACCACGCCATACTAAATAGGAGAGGTTATATAGTAGAATCGGAGAAGAGATGGGAAGGTTACATTTCATTAAAAAGGGTTGGAACAAAATGAAACAAAATCTTCCAAGGTCAAATACTGGAATTCATTTTAGACCAGAATAGAGAATACTTGGTACAAAGTGGTAAAAGGATTTATAAATCTACATATCAGATTTTAAGGGATTATCCTTGACAAGATTTATTGGCTTTTGTTCTTTGTCTTCTATTAACTGATTTGTTCATTTCTGCCACTTCTTTATTTAACAACTAAAATCCTCACTCGGTGAAACCCTAACTCAATGACAAATATCCTAAGCAAATTGTGAACCTCTTTGAGACAATGGGTCCCCACAGAAATTCCCAAACTCTGATCATAAAGCTGAAATCATAGTAACTAATAGTAATGGGACAATGGGGCAACTATGTCATCAGGGACAACCCAAATCTGTTCATGTTCTGGTCTTACAGAAACTAAACCAGACCATATCACCATAGCTGTGCTCATGAGATACTCTAGTCCAGTGGTTGGCAAACTGCGGCTCGCGAGCCACATGCGGCTCTTTGGCCCCTTGAGTGTGGCTTTTCCTAAGCCTTAGGAGTACCCTAATTAAGTTAATAACAATGTACCTACCTATATAGTTTAAGTTTAACAAATTTGGCTCTCAAAAGAAATTTTAATCGTTGTACTGTTGATATTTGGCTCTGTTGACTAATGAGTTTGCTGACCACTGCGGTCCCATCAACACCCAATGGCCTAGCCTGGTTGGGGTGGCTCAGTTGGTTGAGTGTCATCTCATGCATTGAGAGGTCACCAGTTCAATTCCCAGTAAGTGCACATACCCAAGTAGCAGGCTCGAACCCCAGTTGGAGGCGTGCGGGAGGCAGCCAACTATTGGTTCTCTCTCAGGGATGTTTTTCTCTCTTCTCTCTCTCTCTCTCTCTCCCCTCCTCTCTTTCTCTAAAATCAGATATATATATATACCCAATGGCCTAGGGGTCCTGGTCAGGTAGCTCAATTGGTTACAGCCAATATATGCCAAGGTTGCAGGTTCAATTCTCAGTCAGGGCACATACAAGAATCAACTGCCGGGAGCCGGTCCATCCTTGCTGTTTCAAGGGACCTGGCATATATGGCATACGGTTCTTAATATGTTTGCTCACCTTCTTGGCGCTGTGTTTTAACCAAGGTCACCTCTCCGAGAAAGGTTGAATCCCCAGGTAGGGATTTTCCCCTGAAGTTAGGGAGGGAATAAAACCCCTCAACTAAGTGCCAGGCGGGTAATTAATCCCTTTAACTACGAACAATCATGCTTAAACTACATAATCTTTTCTCCCTGGAATGGAGATAAGAAACGCCCTAACCTTTGTAATAGAGATTGATAGGATTGAATCAACTGGTATAAATACAGTTGTAACAAGACAGAAACACTCAGAACTTAGAACAGAATCAAGAAGACAGAGCCTACACGGAGCCTAGAGACAGAAGAACTTCGCTGGAGAGAGCATGCCGGAGGATCCTGGAGAGGGACTGGCCTCGGAGCCTAGAGACAGAGCCTAGCGGGAGAACATGGCAAGGGATCCTGGACTGAACCTGACTGCGGAGATTGGCAGGAGAGCCTGACTAGAACCTGGTGACTGGACCTGCCTGGAGAACCTGGACAGAACCTGGCTGGAGATCCTAAGCAGAGCCTCTCTGGAGATCAAGACCAGAACTTGGCTGGAGATCCTGGCTAGGCTGCTGATCAACTGAACGCTGTCTCCGTGTCATTCCTTCTTCGCCGACTCCGTCCACACCTTTGGGGACCCCTGGACCTGCTGGGGTTGGACCCCGGCATATGGCGCCCGAACAGGGACCCCTAGGTAAGCGCCCTGCACTCGGGACGGATCGGACTCCACCGTAAGAAGAGGGTGGATAGTCTTCGCCGACTCCGTCCACACCTTTGGGAACCCCTGGAACAGGATTCCCTTAGGTAAGCCCCCCCATTGAGAACCCCACACTCGGGACGGATAGGACTCCACCGTAGGAAGAGGGTGGATAGTCTTCGCCGACTCCGTCCACACCTTTGGGAACCCCTGGAACAGGATTCCCTTAGGTAAGCCCCCCCCCCCCATTGAGAACCCCACACTCGGGACGGATAGGACTCCACCAGGGTGCTACAGACCCCCCTATAGAGGATAAGTAGGGTAAGAAGGTGGATAGTACAGAACTTAGATTGAGAAGATGTGCCATACTGAGTCCAAAGAAAGAAGACTCTGTATTGATCCTTAGATTGAGAAGATGTGCCATACTGAGTCCAAAGAAAGAAGACTCTGTATTGATCTTTAGATTAAGAAGATGTGCCATACTGAGTCTAAAGAAAAAAGACTCTGTATTGATCTTTTAACATATGTGCTTGCTAGCAGAGGAATTAAGGTTACTCCCAGTCAGACAGAATGTTTTATACAAGAAGTATGTCCATGCTTTTCTGAGGAAGGAAAGGTAAATGTAATGGCATGGGAGAAGGTAGGCCCAAGGAGCCTTATCCTTAACCCCACTGCAGCCTTTCGACCCTGGGAAAGTGCAGGATTGGCAAGCTCTCCCTGGGATGATAGATCAGGACTCAGGTAATAGCAGAAAGCGCCAATCCTACTCTTAAAATGGATATAAGAGAGCATTTCAGGTTTTTCTTTTTAATGCCTGCTTTTAAAAAATAAAAAAGGGGGAATTTGCCGGGAGCCGGTCCATCCTTGCTGTTTCAAGGGACCTGGCATATATGGCATACGGTTCTTAATATGTTTGCTCACCTTCTTGGCGCTGTGTTTTAACCAAGGTCACCTCTTCGAGAAAGGTTGAATCCCCAGGTAGGGATTTCCCCCTGAAGTTAGGGAGGGAATAAAACCCCTCAACTAAGTGCCAGGCGGGTAATTAATCCCTTTAACTACGAACAATCATGCTTAAACTACATAATCTTTTCTCCCTGGAATGGAGATAAGAAACGCCCTAACCTTTGTAATAGAGATTGATAGGATTGAATCAACTGGTATAAATACAGTTGTAACAAGACAGAAACACTCAGAACTTAGAACAGAATCAAGAAGACAGAGCCTACACGGAGCCTAGAGACAGAAGAACTTCGCTGGAGAGAGCATGCCGGAGGATCCTGGAGAGGGACTGGCCTCGGAGCCTAGAGACAGAGCCTAGCGGGAGAACATGGCAAGGGATCCTGGACTGAACCTGACTGCGGAGATTGGCAGGAGAGCCTGACTAGAACCTGGTGACTGGACCTGCCTGGAGAACCTGGACAGAACCTGGCTGGAGATCCTAAGCAGAGCCTCTCTGGAGATCAAGACCAGAACTTGGCTGGAGATCCTGGCTAGGCTGCTGATCAACTGAACGCTGTCTCCGTGTCATTCCTTCTTCGCCGACTCCATCCACACCTTTGGGGACCCCTGGACCTGCTGGGGTTGGGCCCCGGCAATCAACCAATGAATGCATAATAACAAATTGATGTTTCACTTTCTCTTCTTTCTTCTCTCTCTAAAAGCAATTTTAAAAAATACCCTATGACCTAAAAATCTCCATATTCTCTATAATGGGAACAGAACTCTATATTTCAGAATAGTGAAACTCGTTTATGTCATGTAGGTACCCAAAGAGCCAAGATGGATGCATTGTAAATGGAGAAATTAGGCAGACTGACAGAGTCCTCCACAAAGAATATGGAGATTACAAATTTAATTGACCAACCAAAAGAATGCAGCTATGCTATGCCAAAAACAGAGAAACACAAACAGGAAAAAAAAGAATAATTGCTAATAAGAGAAAAGGGAAGAAAACAAAGGTCTATATGTAGACCACATGGAAAAGCAGAGGATTTCAAACACCACAGGATATGAGTTGTAATCAAAAGGAAAGAAATATTTAAAAGTTGGAGAACAATAGGAAGAAAAATAAATTGGACCAGATGAGTGGAGTAAAATAAAAAATAAATAATAAACAAGAAAAAACAAATTTATAATCAGGTAATATATTCATTTTAAAACATAACTGAGAACCTTTTTAAAAAATGAATCAAGAAGAAATAACTTCCAACATTAGGAATCTCAGAAGAAAGTAAAGGAGAGAAGAATGCACACGAAACTTGAGAAGGTGCCCTGACCAGTTTGGCTCAAGCGGATAGAGCATCAGTCTGTGGACTCAAGGGTCCCAGATTCGATTCTGGTCAAGAGTATGTACCTTGGTTGCGGGCACATCCCCAGTGGGGCGTGTTCAGGAGGCAGCTGATCGATGTTTCTAACTATCTATCCCTCTCCCTTCCTCTCTGTAAAAAAAAAAAAAAAAAAAAAAAAGATCAATAAAATATATTTTAAAAAAAACTTGAGAAAGATCATTACAATTATGGTCTAAAATTAACAAATGAAAGAAGATGGTTTCAGAAAGACATAATGAATAACTGGGAAGCAGTACCTACATAAAGAAACCTCACAAAAAACAATAATAAATTCTGGAGTCAAGAAAAGGAAAAGGTAGCAAAAGACAATGGGAATTTTTAAATTGACATTGAATTTGGAAATATTTGGCTTTGTCCCTATCATGTACCTAGACCTGACTGCAGGGTGACTATTGCAAGACCACTCGCCTTGAGGCCCTGCCCCTGTCTCTGGATGAGAAATTCAAAGCAGCATCCAAAATACTAGATTAGACGTCCAAACAATTTTTTTCAAGTAATAATACTATCAAATAACACAAATAACCACATACAAATAAAACATAAAAAATTCTTTACTTAAGTTTTAAATTATTTGAAGAATGTAAGGAAGGTAACCATTAAATCAAATATAGCATGAATACATTTTACTGTACATATACAAAGAAACATGATTTCTTTGTAATTGCTTAGTCAAGATGTTCTTTAACACATAAAGCCAATTAAATAAAGCCTCCAATGACCATAAAAATATACATAATTTTTAACATATAATGAATGACATGTCCAGTCTTGTGAGTATCACAGCCCTTCTGAATGTCACAGAAGAGAAAGTGTATTAACCTTGTACAGGGAGTGCAGGGAAAGCATGTTTGTAAAATATGCCAGGAGACAATATGCTTTCTACTCCTAGGAGACTGTTGGTAAATCTTTTTTATGAGTGCATTATGAGGTGAATAATTAACACTTCCAACTGAAAGTTGACTACCATCATAATATTTAGTCAATGAATTGTTACAGTTGAGTTTTAACTCATAGGGAAGTAACTATAATCCTTTCAATTGTAATAATACTTCAACATAAATCTAAAATAGAAGATAATGAATTCACTTCAAAATGTCTGTTCACACACCAGTGTTGGGTGTTGTATCTTACTACATTAAAAAATGAAACAATATCAACATAAAATGTCTTTTCACAAGAAAAACTGCATACTTAATATTTTAATAGTTCAATTTCTGCAGCATAAATCTGCTATGAAAAAAGGGATTCCGCTTGCATTAAAGATCCATGGACCTTTTGGTTTAATCATACAACTAGTCTACGGGGGCCACTGTGGATGAATCACTCCATGGGAGGGAAGCACAGAGTTTCCCATGTAAATTGGAAAAATCAAGCAATCCAGTGAGTTTCCTAAGAATGACCAATGAATCCTTCCCCTCTGCAGAAGGCTGCAATGCTGCTGGGGGTGAGAGAACGCTCAAGCACAATTAGCTGATTGCGAACAAAGAATTACTCTTTTTTCTCATTCTCATAACTTCTCCCAGGTTAGTAGTACATTTTAGAGATTTCATTTTAAACTTAACAGGTAAAGTGAACTAAAAGCAAACAAGAAAATAATGTTAATGTCTTGCCCTACTTCCTCATCACTGGAAGGAACTGCAATATAAAAATTATCTTGGAATATATAAATCTCATTGAATCTGGTACCAAATAAGCAAGTAAGGGAGAAGCCAGCACAGGATAGCTTTCATATTTATGTGTTTTCCTCTTTTCATATGCTAAAAGTATTGGAGAAGAGTCAAGTGAAGAACTACAAGACCCCTCTGGATGAAGGCAACCTTTAGCTTCACTACAGCATTCCGGTGTCAAATATTTTTAATATCTTCTGGCAAAGCCATCACCTTCAGGATCACTAGTTTGCTTTCTCATCACTGTAATAATGGGTATTTGCCCAAGGAATCAACACTGTGCTCTCCAATACCATGTGTTACGAGACACATTCCCATCTGAGGGCAGACGGTGTCCATAGGTATTTGATATACCCTACTTCACTTTCATCAGTTTCACTGCCACAACTCTAGCTATTCCCTCTCTACACTCAAAGGAACCTCAAGGGCCCCTCCTCCTTCCTACCCACCTCCCTTCTTGCTTATTCCAAGGCTTAGGAAAAGTTCTCAGGATATCTTTGCCAAGAGACTCAGCGTAGGGAATGTCAAAGAACTTTTAATATTTTTTAATGGGTTAGCCTACCTCCACCTATAACACTGTTTTGTGGGAAAAATTCTTTTAGGATTCCAAACCACTAACTTCCTAACTCACAGAATATAACACATTCCTAAACTGAGATTTTCTTGTACTAGATTTAACTGACTGCTGGGAAAAAAACGATGCCCCCATTCATATGCAGGCCCTCCTTTGGGCTGACCTCAGGGAAATTCTTATTAAACCAAGAAACTTCCAAGGCTGGTCCCTCAATCTGCACTTAATATAAATCTAAGGATAGAGAGAAAATTCTGAGATTGCCTCAGTTATGTACTCTATGAATCTGTATTACTAAACATTATTATTAATAATATTTAATCAAAACCAATGATGGTATTGATAGTATTAAAACATCAATTCAATACAAATATTATAGTCTAACTAGAGGCCTGGTGCACAAACTTGTGCACAGGTGGGTTCTCTCGGCATGGCTGGCAATCAGGGCTGTCTCGCACAGTGCCGATTGGGGCTGGCCGGTGGGGGGGGAAGGAGGGGGAATAGATGGGAAGGGGTCATGGGAGGTTGGCCAGCCACAGGAGGTCAGCTGTGGGAGCGCACTGACCACCAGAGGGAAGCTCCTGCATTGAGCGTCTGCCCCCGGTGGTCAGTGAGTCGTCATAGCGACCGGTCTCCCGGTCATTTGGTCGACCACTTGTAATGGTCGCTTAGGTTTTATATATATAGATAAATTTTGGGAAGAATAAACAAAACATTTTTTGCTTTTGGTGATACAACTATATTACCTCAAGGGAATAACAGTATTAACCCCAGTTCTCAGGACTGTTAGTGGTCTTCCAGGGAGAAAAAAGAGCATAGATTCCTTGCTCAATTGCTGTGGGTAGAGAGCTGAGATGGAGAGAAACTGGCATCCTTACTCAGAAACTCAGGGATCCCATGATGGTTCTTCACGTTGGGGAACCCCATGGGATCCTGTGCTCAGAAACACACTAACTACCGAGTAAAACTGGAGAGAGGCTCCTGAATACAAGACATGGCTTTTTTCCCTTCTCAAAGAGGGAATGACTAATACATAAGAAGTCTTAAGATTTTATAGGAAAATATAGAATAGAGTTTGTTCGAACTGCCACCTGTACACCCTCTTTCTGCATTATTTTCCAGGAAGTAAAAAAGAGCTCCATCAACCCCTTCTTCTGAAGCAACATTTTTAAACGGAAGTAAACTTATAGCATGTTAAGCTTAGGAGAGATAGGACAGTCCTCTCATCACCACAGTTGAAGAACACAACACTTTCCTTAAGGAAGTTGGGACTTCCTTAGTTGTCAGCATAGCAGCTACTTCTATTAAGGTCCAGCTGGATTTTCAGTGATTTGGGCACGTATGTCCACATATGATTACCTCTACCCTCATGACTGCATAAGCAGTTCATCTCTTTCTCTGCTATAGAGGAGTGAAGGCAAAGTTACTTTGATTAATAATAACAGCTATAATTTACAGAGTATTAAATGCCACTTAAGGTGTCTTGTGCTAAGTATTTAAATCCAACAGTGTTTTGTTTTGATTTTTGTTAATCTTCACCTGAGGAAATTTTTTCCATTGATCTTAGAGAGAGTGGAAAGGAGGGATGGGGGGGGGGGGAGAGGGGGAGAGAGGGAGAGAGGGAGAGAGGGAGAGGAAGAGGAAGAGGGAGAGGGAGAGGGAGAGGGAGAGAGAGAAAGAGAAACATCAATATGAGAGACACACATAGATTGGCCGGCTCCTTTCATGAGCCCCAATTGGGACCAGAAATCCCACCTGCAACCCAGGTAGGTGCCCCCAACTGGAAATCAAAACCAAGACCCTTCAGTGCGCAGGCCACGCTCTAACCACTGAGAAATGCTGGCATGGTGTTTAAACCTCACAATGCTGTCAGGCAGGCCCTATGGCTTGGATTATACCAATGAGAAAACAGTCTGAGAAAGGTTCGGCAACAAGCCCCAAATCAGAAAGGCAACAAAGAGCAAAGCTGAGACTGTGAATGTGAGCCAGTCCCAAAGTTGGTGTTTCTATCCACTGCTTTACACTGCCTGTCCCACGGAGTCCTTTCTTAAGCAACTGGTTGTTTGAGGTCTAGTGCTAAGTGCTGGAATTCTGATAAACGCCACTCAGTCCAGTCTTTTACATTTCATGGCATAAAATCTACAAGAGAGAAATATAAATCAACATAGTGAAGCACAAGTGGTGAAACATACTCTGATGAAACAAGAGTTCAAAAAGAACACATTGGGCCCGGGCAGTGTAGCTCAGTGGTTGAGCATTGTCCCATGCACCAAGAGGTCACCAGTTTGATTCCGGGTCAGGGCACATGCCCAGGTTGCAGTCTTGATCCCCAGTAGCAGAGGTGGGAGATGGGGGGGTGTGGAGGGGTGTGCAGGAGGCAGCCGATTGATGTTTCTCTCTAATAGATGTTTTTATCCTTCCACTCTCTCTCTCTCTCAAAAAAAAACACCAAAAATAGTAACGAAAAAATTTATTTTTTTAAAGAGCACACTGGATAGGGTCTAGAAAATGCTTGGAAATCAAATCTTCAAGGTGCTCAGAAAAACCTGATTTTCAAAACTAAAGTCTACATGACCTGCCAAAGTCACATTAGATCTTATCTTTTGTTAACCAACTCCAGCCTATGTGCCTTCCCTCTGGCTAGGCTTTCCCTTCTTACAACTGAGGCCTTCCATGTCTCTATGGCATACAAAACAAGATTTCTTTTTATCAAAGTGATTATTTCAAGGAACATGATGAGAGATACAAGCATTTTTAAATTTTCAATCAGTCCAATTCTCATTGGATTCTCCTCGAATCTCTTGGGTCACCCATAAAGCAGTCAGTCACTACCGCTCACTGAGTACCAACTGCATTTATAACACAAATCTCCTTTCCACAGATGCTATAACAGTGCTTACTTCTCACTGGCATGACCACTCATTGGGGACAATTGATCTTTTAATAAATCTTTAAAGAGAAACCATTGCAAGGGCGGCCTTCCAGGAAAAAGGCTTATAAATCAGCCTAAGGTAACAATGTAAGGTTGCCCTCCAGAGCGTTCCATTTTGCTAGCACCAAAATAACCCAAAATGCACAAGTGCGCCCCAAGGATTGTCATACAAAGTGGTTCAATACAAACTGATTCATGGACACCAAGGGCTGCACAGATGTGGTTCCCCTTGGCCATGAAACTAGATAAGCGCTGTCCAGTTGAAGTGAACACAGAGGGGTGAGCAAGAGAGGAAAGTCACATCCGGAGCTTTCAGTCCTGGACAGCAGCCATCCTTGGTCCAGGTTAAACCACAGATGCGCCGAAACCGGTTTGGCTCAGTGGTTAGAGCGCCGGCCTGCGGACTGAAAGGTCCCAGGTTCGATTCTGGTCAAAGGCATGTACCTGGGTTGTGGGCACATCCCCAGTAGGAGATGTGCAGGAGGCAGCTGATCGATGTTTCTCTCTCATCGATGTTTCTAACTCTCTATCTCTCTCCCTTCTTCTCTGTAAAAAATCAATAAAATATATATTAAAAAAAAAAACCCACAGATGCAACAGGGTTAAGTCGGGATATGAGCAGATTTGAGAACACCATCTTCATCATGTAATAGCTGTGCAGATCGACTACAAGTTGGGGGGGGAAAGGCCGGATGACGATTCCTTCTCCCTGGCCTAGTAGGAGGAGTCTCTGTTTACACAAAACAACCTCTTTGTAGTAAGTGGGAACATACAACAATGCAAGGTAGCAAGTTAAAATTAGAGTTGGAACAGCTCCTCCTGTTTGGCTGCCAATCGGCTCACATACACTGTAGTACTTGAGAATAAGCTGAGAAAAAGTTGGCCTGTTTTCCTCTTAAACTGAGATGTTTCAGTTCCATAGGACTGCGTGGACTGCTTTGTGGGGTTTTTTTGTCTTGTTTTTTTTAAAACTCTAAAGTGATAGCAGTGATTTCTCATCTACCACTTGAGTATGTTCAAGGAACACTACTCCTATTAGTACTACTTTAAGACAAAAGAGTTCTGCGGACAAATGTATTTAGGGAAATGCTACATGACACAGTTCCCTTCCAGTAGTTTCACAGTGTGCCTCAGTTCATCAGTGACACACATTCCTGGTAAAGAGGCCCCTTCATTTTGTTTCGCCCAGTGTTTACCAAATCACCATCCATTTTTCAAATAACAGCCTGTGAAAAACACTTGGAAAACAGTATTCAGAAAACAAAAGCAGCCCTAGCCAGTTTGGCTCAGTGGATAGAGCGATGGCCTGCAGATTGAAGGGTCTCAGCTTTGATTCCAATCAAGGGCACATGTCTGTGTTGTGGGCACGATCCCCAGTAGGGGGCGTGCAGGAGGCAGCTGATTATTTTCTTTCATTATTGATGTTTCTCTCTCTCTCTCTCCCTCTCCTTTCCTCTCTGCAAAAGCAGGTGAAAAGAAAAGATGGTAACATGTCCTCTGTTTAAGCAAGGCTTGACCGAGAACCAGAGTAAAGTGTAAACAGAATAAGCAAGCTTTCAAAGACTGCAATAGCCTCTTGATGGGCTCCCTACATGCAGGCTCTTCTTTCAGCTCCTACAAGCTTTTCCTGGGAAGTCACTCATTTCCCACTCAACAGCCTCCCATGCTCCCTCCTCTCCATGTTGGAATGTCCCCGCACTATGCCCAATTTTACCTCAAAGTTTTTGTTCATGGGGATCTCTCATCTCAAATGTTTTCCCCAAATCCTAAAGCCTCTGAGGTCTTCTATTGAGGGTTTCTCCAATTTTCACTGATTTTACTTTTCTCTGAACTTCACTGCTCTGATTAGTAGCAAGGCTCATTGTATCACTCTATTACATACTCACTCCCTTATCTGCTATTACTTATTTCCCAACTATGTGTAGTTACAACGTATTGGGGCCTTTCTTAATTCATCTAAAATATTAGATTGAACTATGTGCCAAGTTAAAATGCTAATCATATATAATCCTTGCCTCCCCAGCAACACAATATGTAACATTCTGGTGGATGAAAAACATTTTTTTAATTAAATCTTTATTGTTCAATGGTACTATACATATAGGAAGAATCAATTCGAGAAAAAGCACAATTCAGGATTCCAGGTAGTGAACCTTGAAAATATATGTATATATGAGGTGTGTGTACATGGCATTCATTCTACTCTGGAGGGACAAAAACATGACAATCAAATGAAAGGATTTATGTATAAATAACTATTTCTCCCTCCAGTGAAGAACGGTACTGCCAATAACCCCATAACAGATGCAGACGAAGGCACTCTGGACGGTCTCCTAGTACTTTGTGTCTGAATGTGCCTGCACAATTACTGGCACAGGCAAACTGGGTTTAAGACTCACAGACAAGGCAGATATTGCCAGCAAAATAGCAGTTAGGCCACTATATTTGGCAATATAATTCTAGAGGTCTCATACAATTTGTTAGGAATATTGATTTAAGTAATTCCCAATTATTTTCCAACATGAATTCTAATTAACTCTGTAATAGAAATCCTTGTTCTAAAGTAATATCCCGAAATCGTACTGGTTTAAGAAACATGAGAAATGCGACACCGCCCATTCATGTCAAAAAACTCTTTCTCCCTATTTTTATGTGACTTCTACCAGTAACACAGCAATGCTGGGAAATAACATTTTGCTCTCCAAGAATTTCTTTCTAGCCTGCCTTAAATACAAGTAGACTTAATATTATGTCAATTGTGTTACTCTCAGGCTATTTCATTCATAGAGAAAAATTCTCTGATAAAAAAACATTACAGTTTTGCTATGTCTTTCTTAGTCTCTGTCTTTCTATGATTTCTAGAAATCTATAGTTCACATGGTTCTAAGTTCTGGGCGGACATGAGTATGTGCTTTTCCCAGTGATTCTAAATCGACTGATTAACGATTGCACAGAGCGCAATGCAGGCACCTCTCCAGAGAACGGATCATCACAATATTTTGGGAGCCAATTCAAATGCAGTCTTCAAACTCAGAACAGACAGGGGAATTCATTTTATTTCTAAGCCTGGAGCCAAATAAAAACTACCTGCATATTACTAAGGAAAAATTGCTCAATTAACTCTTCCCTTGGGATTATGAAGCAAATGTACATCTAATATTTCTCTGATTAGTCACAGTTCCATCATCCAAGTAACAGTACTACATGTATTTCCGATGAGGATTCTGGCAGTAAAAATAAAAGAGATATTTCATATAAACTGAAGTCAAAAGGGGAAAAATCTGCAATGATTTAAGCAAAGCAACACTGACTCACTCTAAAACACTATTTAAGGTAGTATAAACTGTAATTAAACTAAGTCTTACAAGTGCTCAGTAGAAGAAAAGTGTTAATTAGTAAATTAGTAAAAATACCATTTTTAGAGTGGAAAAGTTTTCTTTTACACTTTTAAACACTGACAAAACTTTCTTGTTAAGGTACAATTTGGAATATTTATGGAAGCCTGATTTATGTTTTCTTAAATAAAATTCACAGCGCCTTTCAACCAATAAGCTCAATGTTCTGTAGACTACATATTTATTTTTCCCAAAAAAGTAAAATGATATAAAATAGAATGTAAGGCAGCAGAGAGAATATTCAAATACGGGGCACAGAAAAGAACCTCCTTGGAGACAATGAGCAGTGCAATCCGCTGCCCGGGGCTAACGCACTTCCTGATGATGAATCAAGGGGAGATGCAGAACTGTGGCTAGCATCTCCTTAGGAACTTTGTTCAATTGTCAACTTCTTAGTGAGGCCATAAGTGGCCACCTCATTTAAAGCTGCACATCCCACCCCATCTCTGGGTCGCCTTAGCCCACTTTCCTGCTAGAGCCACCTCCACAGTCTGAATCCCCTTTCTACATACCCTTAATGGATCCATTTGCTTATTGTCTGCTAACCCCACATGGATGTAAATACCACAGGCACCCATACCTTTGCCTATTCTATCCACTAGCGTATCCACCTGGTAGGTACTCAATTAATAGTTACTACATGAATAGGCTTGATGAATAAGCAGCACCAAGCCTCCTTATACCCGACACCCGGAGTCCTGGACGTCTTCCTGTGTGTGCTTTGAAATGAATGTAGAAAAACTCTTGCAGAAAAAAAAATATCACACACGTAAAAAGTGTTCTTGTAAAGTTACAGACAATTTAAAAATAAGTATTTGGCATGCATATCCAGTTGAAAATATATTTTGTAAGTAACATATTGCTTTGGATTAATCAGATAAAGATGAAAGGCAAGAATTTTGCCAACAGTGTTTCTTGCTAACATTATTCAGTTATGCCTGTCAGCTCAGTATATTGCATATGAAGGATATCTTGTTAAAACAACTGTTGAAGGCAAGTCGTGTCATATCAGCCACACACTGTACCCTATGGGAACTCAAATGTTCCAAAGTCTATGTTAATATAATCTTGCTGCTCTGTTGAGCTAAGGCAAAAATCAGTTTTTCAGTGCCATGTAAGGCTTTATAAAACTACCACATTATCTATATGTCTTCCAGAAATGAAAGAAAGCTGCGGTAAGGATTATGCTGAATCAATTTAAGAAGGTAAATATTGTTAACAAATACCATAAAATATCCTAGTAAATGATTCCCATCTCCATTTATCAACTAACAAGAAGTCTCTACGCTTCTGTATGTAATTGGTGCCATGGTGTCTATGGGCAAACAAAATTCCCCAGCTCGAGGGCTCCAGGTGGGTTTTCATCACAAAGCTCTGCACTTTCCAAACAGGACTGCCTGTGCAATTCTCCACGCAGTCCTGCGATTCTCCTGTACCTTTTTCTCAGCACATGAGGTATTATTTTTGCTAATCAACCTCTGTTGGTTATAAATTATCTAATAACAAAAGACCTAGACCCTTGTTTTTAGGTTTGGGGGAGGATTGGAAGAAATAGTGATAAAACGACAGAATGGATTTTCCCTCTTAATGATATTTCAAGAATGATGGGAAGTATAGAAAAGGTAAAAATGCATATTGTTTACAAAACTGTCTGCTCGTTTCATTGGCAGGGAATTTTAAAGACCAATAGATATTATGATATAAACAGGCATAAAATTGTGAATAATTTAAAAATTGAATTTAAGCCCTAGCTGGTTTGCTCAATGGATAGAGCTTCAGACTGAGGACTGAAGGATCCTGGGTTCAATTCCAGCCAAGGGCACATGCTTGGGTTGTGGGCTCGATCCCCAGTAGGAGCCGTGCAGGAGGCAGCCAATCAATGATTCTCTCTCAGCATTTATGTTTCTCTCTCTCTTTCCCTCTCCCTTCCTCTCTGAAATAAATAAAAATATTTTTAAAAATTCTGAGTTTAATTTTTTAATGTAACTCAATCTGATTTCACTATTCAACAAAATATAAAACTAAATCTTAAAATGTTAGAAGCTAAATAAAATACATATTTTTGTGGAATCTGTAAATACAGTTTATTGAACATTTACTAAATTGTAAAGTTATTTATTAACATTCATTTTATCATTGCCTCCCTAAACAAATATTTTAGAAAAGTGAAATTAACTTATATAGTTGTAGGTTCTCCACTTTATGCCAGCTCAGTGGCCAATATTTAGCATAAATGATGCAGCTTTCTAAGTGTTACTGTTGACTTAGAAGCTTCTATAAAATGTGTTCCCGCAATGACTGGCAGGTGGACCAAAGAGACTGCGGCAAACTCAACTAAGAATTTAGCATTATGCACTATGGTAATGTCAGTTTCATGATTAAAAAAGATAGCAAGTTTAGGACATACCTTAGAAGTTAATGAAGGTCATGAAGAGCTTCAATGATATACCTATAATAATATCTATGAAATTAAGAGGAAAATATTATTTCAAAACAAGGAATTAAAATGTTTTAAAATGATACAAGCTAAGATACTTAAGATACTGCTAATAAAAGAGTCAGCTTTCCTTTCAGGATACTCTTTCTAATGTTCTTTAAATACATCTAACTTGATGAAAATGTAGGACTTTATGAAGATTCTGGCAGCTCAATATTTTTTTAGAACTCAAACATCATCTGTAGCGATAACTACACAAAACCTTAAAAGAGTTAAGACAGAATCCCTACAAAAACTGGGTTAGCCCTGGGATCCTGTGTTCCAATAATTAATGTGTCCTATAAATTAAAAGGTGCAAACCATCTTACATAATGGAATGTCTCTGTAGAGAGGCCTATACATTGAGGCAGAAAATAAAATACAACACTTCAATTACAAGTTCTAAGAAATTTATGATTAAAATGGGATATTTTTCCTTCTCTATTATTTGTCTAGATGAAGGTAGGGATTAACTTAATAAGGGTATGAATCTTAGAGGTCATAATAAACAAATGAAAAAAAAAGTTATGGCGAAGTTCCCCTCAAAATGGCGGCTACCAAAAATGACTACTCACTCCACAAGTTGGTACTGTGATTACCAGACACATCTACATTGTTGTTCTCAGGCAGTGATCTACCTTTAAGAAATGATGCCCCTGTCATTCCTGCACCATCACATGCAGCATGCACATGTTATACTTGATTGGCACCTTGATTCATAGGCAGCATTTACTAACAAATAGAGCTGAAGGTCACTATTTGTTGATCACTAGTTTATGTTACCCATCTCTGCCCTATAATGTTAACATGTACTTGTTTCTTATATAGTAATATTTTAATGACATGGGGGCCATTTTTATAATTAACCCATCTATGACCATTTTGGGCTATCTAGTTATGCCCTACATTTTTGTATCTCATGTGTTCTTGAGCTCTACCAATACATATCATTTTTAAAAGTATTTCATGATTGAATCCTGTTGAAGAATGCAGGCAATCATGTAAACCACAGCTAGCATACTGGACTGAGAATCACTAAAATAATGATTCTCAAACTTTCTAGTCTGCAAGTCACTTTCATGAGTCCAGGAATCAAATGACCCCTCTACTGAACCCCATGTTCACATAATAGCCCTTCAAGAAATCTTGAAATAGTCAGTGTTTGTGCACATAGAAAATTTATATAGTCTTCTCACTTCTTGAGTATTATAACACTCTCATATTTCATCCACTCCATGCAAACAGAGGCTAGAAAAATCCCACATACTCCACTATTCCTCAGCCCAAACTCTGAAACCATATAAAATGCCAAATCCAAATCCCTGTGTTCTTCCTCAGGGTGCCATCAACCTTACCTCTTCTTATTTCTAACCAACCTTAAATACAAACTCTAGTTTCCATCCTGTTATGTACAAGCAGGGCTTGTCATTCCCATCCAGCTTAGGCCCCACTTTCCCCGGGAAGAGTTTGCCAATTCCCCACAGCCACGCATGATCCTGTTCTTCTGGATCACAGAGAACTAAGGGATGTGTGCCATTCGTCAGGCCCTTAGCATGCCCTGTCTTATCACTAAGGCACTTGTCATGCTCCAGCCCCTTGCCCTGACTTAATTTCCTTCATACTATAGAGCACTACTTTTTTGATCATATATGTATCTACAAATATTCTGCCCTCCTCAATCAAATATAAACTCCATGCTCTAGGGCAGTGGTCTGCAAACTGCGGCTCGCGAGCCACATGCGACTCTTTGGCCCCTTGAGTGTGGCTCTTCCACAAAATACTGACTTCTGCGCATGGGCCACGAAGTTTCAATCGCACTGTATATGCACGCTCGCATGTGGTATTTTGTGGAAGAGCCACACTCAAGGGGCCAAAGAGCCGCATGTGGCTCGCGAGCCGCAGTTTGCCGACCACTGCTCTAGAGACTCTGGATGCCCTGTTTGTCACTGAATACCTAGGACCTAAAACAATGTCTGAGACTTAATAGGTATTCAGTAAATATTTATTATAACAATTAATTGTAGTATATCCTACTTCCCTTGCTGGCCTGAAACTTCATTGAGATTGAGGAATGTCTATGGTTTCTCACAAATGATACGTATTTCCTTGGCAGATGAATACGTCTTTCTGAATGGAGCCAAATAACTTGCAAAACTACCACATCCTCCCCCAATATATTGGATTTCCCCGAATAAGACATCACCAAGTTGTCTAGTAACTAAGTTGGAATAGTAAAAAGCAGCAATGACGTCACCATCATTTAAACAATCCTTGTCTAATGCATTCTATTTTCTGTTGTGTTATAAATATGGCATAAAACTCCTTTTAGGTTGGAGAAATTATTAGGAAATTTTAAACATTGCAATACATATATTTTTATTTTATGTATATATTCTTTAATGTTTTATTATAACTACAATACCAATTATATGGGTAAAAATAAGTCTATACAAAACATATCACGTGCCAAGGTTCCTGTCCCATGAAGAGTCACATTAGATGTTAAATTCACAAACTATCATTTGAAGAAAATCCAGAAAGTTCTGGCTCTACCGGGTACCATGCCATGTGCACGTATTCCCACACAGCCTTGCCAATTCCATCGTGACCACAGCAATTCCTGCTACTTTAGTTCTAAAGAAAGATTTGTGTCAAATTATGTTCTAGTTGTATGGTGTGGGTTAGAATGGGAGCACCTAACACATGTTCCAAATTAGAGCCTGGGTCACCTGGGGAAAGAGACAGGCACAGTAGTCCATGCTTTAAATGACATAAGAGTCGATGTATTTCTATTGTAAAGACATTTCAAATTTGATAAACTCTATTTTCCACTTACTGTGACTCCTGCATAACACAGGTTTACCTAAGCTTTAAAGTTAATACAGTGATTTCTAATACATTAATTTATAAATAAAGCTTGGATAATTGAAGTGACTTTCTAAATGAAATTTTAAATCCTTTCCCTTTTGGGGTGGTGGGGATGGTGTTCCCATCAATTATTCGAGAATATTACAATTAAAGAGCAAGAATATTAATAATTTCCGCTGTTTATTTAAAACCAAATTAAAACACATCTTTAAAAATATACCAACATAGAATCTCCCCCTCAGAAATATATTAGCCTAAGTTTCCAGTTCTAGTTAGCATAACCACTATATATTGTACTTCTTATTGACATAATTTTCAGGATAATTTTTTCTTATTTTTCAGCCATTATTTTGACTCGGTTATGTGGGCTTAACACTACATGACACATAAAATTAAGACTCCATTCAATATTCTTTATATAGATTCTGTCACTTTCGAGCTTCATAAATGTTAAACAGCAAGTAACAATGGCATTAATCCATCTAATTAAGTAAATTTAAAATGTTGTAATTACCCATTTAAAAATGTCATAAAATGTCTACATTTTAACTGTTGCTCTAGCTGAGGATAAGAAGGTAGATTTACATTGCTGTTATTGGTTGTTTTAATAATCTTAATTATGCACTTGGTTTTCTGAATATTTCTGTATCACAAAATGATTAAAAGACTCAACTTAAATATGTACTGTAAAACATTCTATGGAAACATTTTGGAATTGCCTATTTGAACACTGAATGGGGTCTCTCCTAAAGATGCCTGAACAGCCTAATCATGGTTTATCTGTATCTGTTTATGACCATGTAAGAGTTGACCTAGAAATGTTTCTTGAGAGCCAAAAGCAGTGGTTCTCAGCCTTTTGGCCCTTTAAATACAGTTCCTCATGTGGTGACCCAACCATAAAATTATTTTCATTGCTACTTCATAACTGTAATGTTGCTACTGTTATGAATCGTAATGTAAATATCTGATATTCAGGATGGTCTTAGGCAACCCCTGTGAAAGGGTCGTTCAACCGCCAAAGGGGTCGTGACCCACAGGTTGAGAACCGCTGGCCAAAAGCTATCTTTTCTATTCAATCCCATCTGTCTCTTTACCAAGGTCCATTCATACTATTTGATGGAAGCTCAAAAATATTAGTAATGACAATGGTGTTGTTCCAAATGACAATAAAACACTAATTTACCAGGAGGTAAAATGGTTGGATTTGAATCACTTAATAAACAGCACATTGATGATGGAATAACCCTCTGAGTAAATGTATCATGGGGGCAACTTGTGCCCATTAGGTGGTAGAGACTAAATCCAGGGAAGTGAATAGATGCTAAAATATCTTCAGCACACATTAGTAAGACCAAATATTCACTTCAGTCTTCCCTAACTGTCTACATTTTCATATTAGAAAAAGATTTCTGAATCTGGATAAAAAGAGCACCCATATTGTTACTGGTATACTAATCCAAAAAGTTATTATAAACTAGAGGCCCGGTGCATGAAATTCATTCACTGGGGGTGGGGGGGTGAAGAGATCCTTCAGCCTGGCCTGCGCCCTCTCGCAGTCCAGGACCCCTCACTCCTTACTGCCCGCCTGCTCGCTGCTCCTTACCACTCGGCTAGCTGCTCCTTAGCGCTGGCTTCTGGCTGAGCAGCGCTCCCCCTGTGGGAGCACACTGACCACCAGGAAGCAGCTCCTGCATTGAGCGTCTGCCCCCTGATGGTCAGTGAGCATCATAGCGACCAGTCATTCCTCTGGTCCTTCTGCTGTTTAGTTGATTTGCATATTAGGGTTTTATTATATAGGATATGCTTTATGTGTATCTACATAGCAAGCACAAAGTCCCTCTTAATCATTCCTTGTGCTTTAGCCTCTCAAAGAACTTGCAGTCCTCTTGTGCTAGTCACCACATTTGCTCATTGGTTACTTGTAACTAATCCCACACTGCATGAATGCAAGACCAGATGCGGAACAAAGAATGCAAGCACAGCTTTCTGACCAGAGGCTTGATGCTCTGACCCCCATGCCATGTGCTATGATCGTGAGTAATGTAGCTGGCCTGACTGCAAGCTACTTTCAAATAATGATCCACAAAGTTAATCAAAAGGGCTTCCCTGTTCAATATTTACCTGTTATTCATTGATAGCCACTTAGGATGTATAGAATGGGATCAGGAACACCGAGCTCAAACAGAATCTGAGGGCCTTGCTGAAGTACCCGACACAATGAAAGCAGAATTAGGCTACTCTTCAAACCACCTCTGACACTAAAAACATCTGCATGAGCTATATAGCTGCCACACACTGCTCCTTCCTGGATTTGGAGGCCAAATTAGTTGCTGATAATAAGAGGGATAAAAGGAAAAATCATCCCATAACAGGAGAAGGAGGGTGCGGGGGGGGGGGGGGGGGCAGCGAGGAGGGAAATATTATGTATCAAAATATAAACATGGAGGGAAAAATAGTAATTTCCTGTATTTGGGCAAAAAAATAACATTCTCTTCTTGATGTGATCTCTGTGCTTTTATGTTCTAAGAAAGTCATATCTATCCTGAAAATTATTTTTCTCATTTTAATACACATTCAACATTTTAAGCTAAAAAATAATAAGAAAACATTGATTTTTTTTCTATGTTAGGTATTTAAATGCTGTTTGCCAGTCTGTCAATCAAATGTACCCAGAGGGATGCTGACCAGCCTCCATGTCCACCCCTAAAGACAGACAGCTAATCAGATTGATCATAATACAATTCTCTGGTGTTATTTTTTAACCACCAGTCTGAAAGCAATGCTCACTATAGATTTTATTATTCACATTATCCATGCAACTTGGCAGGTTTTAAACATGGGTTTTAAGGGAGGAAAGCCACTCTTTTAACTGATTTTTCCTGAAACTTACTTAAGAATGATAAACACTATTTGAGCATTTACTATGGACCAAGCATTTTTCTAGTACTTTATATGTATCAGTTCATTTACTCAACCACAGTAAACCCTATATGAATATTATCACTTCACAAATGAGAAGAATGGGGAACAGATAGCTTATATAACTTGTTCAAGATTATCCAGCAAATAAATAGGGGTTTGAATGCATCATTTTCCATCAGAGTCTGTGCACTTATCCACTACATTAAATTTGCCTCTAATTGCATTCAGCACTACTAAATAAGACAATCATTTGCCTTTAATAGTACCTTAAGAAGGTTTGTGGCATAAACAAATATCTTTAAGCCACTTGCAATCCTATTGAGAATATATTACACACACATGCACACACAAACTTTTATCCTTTAAACTTTGTAAGTTTATATCATGTCTCACCTCTCAGTATATTAGTTCCTAAAAGGTGTTTATTTGCATATGTATCACTAAGTGCCACCACACATGTGATACGGAGTAAATGATGCATTAGGATTTAATCTTGGATTCACTATTGACTTCCCTCTCTCTTTTTTATATCCCCCCTCAATCCACTCCATCAGGAAATCCTGTTGGCTCTTCCTTCAGACAATATCAGATTCCAAATTCTTCTCACTACTTCCACTTTCACACTATGGTATGAGCCACCTTGACGATGGGAGCATTCTCCAAGCTAGTCTCCCTTCTTCCACCCGCAGCCCCCTGAAGCATATATACATACTCAGCTAGCAGCCAGACCAACTCTAAAAAGTAAGTTACTTAAGTCAAAATCCTCCCATGGCCCCATTTCAGGTAGAAGGCCTGTGTGCTGGCTCCCTATTACCTCTCTGACCTGTCTCCCGCTACTGCCCTCCTTGCTCAATCAGATGGGCCTCCCTGTGGTCCTCACACACATCTGAACTCTTCAGCTTCTGAGCCTTTGCGGCAACCCTCTGCTCTGCCTGGAATATTTTCCCCTGGCTCTCCGGAAGCCTCACTCCCTCACTTCTGTAGTCTTGGCTCAAATTCCATCCTTTAAAATGGGACCTCACCTTTTTTAATCCATAGCTGATACATCTTTACCCAGCACTACCAATTCCTTCTTAAACTTCCCTCTAACCACTCTCTAACAGACTATATGATTTACTTGGGTTTTAATGTTTGTTCTTTACTGCCTGTCTCTAATGTCATCTAACTTTAAAGGCAGACTTTTTCATCTTCGTTCACTAAAATATAGTTCCTGGTTATAGAAGATACCTCATGAAAGTGTTGAAACCACTGTGGATGGAACAAAGGCACAGATTCAGTACATGTATTTTGCCTATCAAGAGTTACTGAACATGTTTCATGGACAAGAGCAGAGAGCTCATGCTGAAAAATTTCTTGAGGGAGAAGGGGAGACTGAAAGACCAACTAGAGCAAGGCAGGTGGCTTTTAAACACTAAGTCAATATTATAGAAACCATGTAGTGGGAATAAGAGTCAATGATTTTGAGCGAGGAAATACATTACAAACAGTAATTTAACCTGGTAACTATTTATAAGGTAGCCCAGAGATAAAAAGCTTTGCATTCTCTTGCATAGTTCTTTGTATAAGGTAGGACTCAAGTGTTTATTTAATGTAATCAAACTGAATGAGATAAGAGATAAGACTAAGACTACAACTATCTAGACATAAAATAATAGTTTAGATTAGAGAGATGGAAACAGAAGAGAAGTACATATACTTAAAAGAATTACCATTCTACAAACAGGATATTTGAGACAAGAGAGAAGCAGAATGGAAGAAGATTCCAAGAGTATGCCTGAATGACCGGAAAAATTAAGATAAAGCAAAAGAAGTACAGGGCAGGAGAGCATCATCCTAAGGAAGATATGGGTTATGGCTGAAGGCTGTGGAGTTCTGTTGGGGGGAGAGGGGCTGCTCTGTCCTGGAGAGAGTCAGAGGCCAGGAGATCAAGGTCTCACTATGCAGAAACGGTCATACCACAGCTGTGTGAAATGCATCAAATCACTTAGTCTCTTTGGTTGGTTGGTTGGTTGGTTGGTGGTTTTTTCCATGTAAAATGAAGAGAAAAACCAGTTGAGTGGGCTGCTTTGAGGATTAATTGGCAATGCCCATGGAAGTGCCTACAAATTTCTTGGTCTTTTCATGTGAAGGTTGAGTAAAATGGATCACAAGTACAAGTGTTAAGTACTCTAAGAATATAAAACTTGAGTTTGTAAAGAGGTAGATCTTGAGATAAAAACTTGGGATTCATCCATTTTTGTGAGATAACTTTAGTGTAATATAAGGTGAAATTTCCAAAGGGGAGTCCTAATTGCCTCCATACTGGAGAATACATTAATTTGCACAAAATGGACACTGAATGACTACTGTTCGAATACAACAAACTACCCTCTATAGGTAAGGCTTTAAGTTCCTTATGGTCTTATTTTTTTTCTTTTTTTTTAATTTATCTTTACTGTTGAAAGTATTACAGATGTGCCCTTATATACCCTTATTGAGCCCCCCTCTACCTACCCCTAGGCCTTCACCACACTATTGTCTGTGTCCATGGGTTATGCATACATGCATATAAATCCTTTGGTCAATCTCATCCCACCCCATCCACCACCTTCCCTCTGAGATTTGTTAGTCTGTTCCATGCTTCTATGTCTCTGGATCTATTTTGTTCCTTAGTTTATTTTGTTCATTAGATTCCATATATGGGCGAGATCATATGATACCTATCTTTCTCTGACAGGCTTATTTCACTTAGCAGAATAACCTCCAGGTCATTCGTGCTGTCTCAAAAGATAAGATGTCCTTCTTTTTATGTCTGCATAGTATTCCACTGTGTAAATATACCACGGCTTTCTTATCCACTCATCTGCTGATGGGCACTGGGCTGTTTCCAGATCTTAGCTATTATAAGTAGTGCTGCTATGGACATAAGGGTGCATATATTTTATCTGATTGGTGTTTGGGGATTCTTAGGGTATACTAGTATTCTTAGAAGAAGGATCACTGGGTCAAATGGGAGTTCCATTTTTAATTTTTTAAGGAAACTCCATACTCTTTTTCCAAGTGGCTGCTCCAGTCTGCATTCCCACCAGCAGTGCACTAGGGTTCTCTTTTCTCCACATCCTCAGTAGCACTTGTTGTTTGTTGATATGTTGATGGTAGCCATTCTGACAGGAGTGAGCTGGTACCTCACTGTTGTTTTATTTTGCAGCTCTCTGATGATGAATGACTTTGAACATGTTTTCATATGTCTCTTGTCCATCTGCATGTCCTCTTTGGAGAAGTGTCTGTTTGGGTCCTTTGCCCGTTTTTAAATTGGATTGTTTGATTTCAGTCTACTATCCTTGAGCAGAGGATGGATGTTTTTCTGTCATCAGGTTGACAGGGGAAGAACTGCTGGGCCAGCCTAACCTGGATTTGTCTGCGATAAATAGTCAACAGATTAAACTTCATAAGCTGGGTAAAGTGAGCCACCTCTCTGAGCCTTCCTTTTCTTGAGTGCAAAATGAGTTTATAACCTCAATAATGCCTGGAAACCACAGAACACCATAGTTGTAACATGCTGCTTCCTTCCCTTCTGACTTAGCCTCATCAATTACTAAAATCTATTCCAGCCTCATCTGTATTTCTGCATAAGGAAAACCAGCCACCATAGATGCAGGAATGGTGAAACCGAAATGTAACTCACTGTCAAGAGTTAAAACTTCTGTTGTCCCCAGAAGGACCAATTTAGCCTCACAATGAAAGGCTTTGGCATCAATGAGTATTTCCTTTTGATGGCAGAATAAATGTAGCTGTATTCATTCTCTTCTTTCTGTATCTCAGAGCCTCACATTTTGAGAACACTCTGTACCACAGCAATCATTTGTGTCCTGCAAATTTCTCCTGAACAGACCCAATAAAGGTATCTGTTGTACAAGTGAACCAAACTTGCCACTAGATCCCTGTAAAAATGTATTTTACTTAAAATCTGCTGGCTCATAAGTATAGTTTTCTACTCTTCCCTTCCCTGAGGAGTTTCACAAATACCATGATAAATTTTTTTCTTTAAAAAAAAAATCAGCATTTTTTACTCCTACCCTCCCCATATAAATTGTTACTAGTTCTGGGCAAGCAGCATTCAGAAAAGAGCATAAACTATCTTCCTATCAATTGAATTAATTGGTCGTAAATTTTACAAGACCTCAGACTCTCTCCTTTAAATAACCTAGTGACATGACTACCACTGCTTTCACTGACATTAATTCAAGACCTAGCACACCTGATCAATTTCTCCAGAAGATGAGGATCAGAGTTGCTGCTTATCCTCTTACACTGCAGGGGTAGGGAACCTTTTTTCTGCCACTTGGGTATTTATAACATCATTCACGGGCCATACAAAATTATCAACTTAAAAATTAGCCTGTTATATTTGGTCAAACATTTAATTAACTCCCCCCTAATGCACTGGCGGGGCCAGACCAAGTGGTTTCCCGGGCCTTACACGGCCCATGGGCCAGACGTTCCCCACCCCTGCACAGGCCATCAAGCAGTTAGCCGTGCCTTGGATAAGGATGCTGCTTCCCTGGAAGTGAGCAAGCGACTTCCCTGTAAATTCTGTAAATGGGTCTCCACCAGGAGATCCAAGTGGTATCTAAAACACACAGGACGGGTGGGTGGCTTTGTGCCTGACAGAGCCATGCGAACTCCACTTCACTCCTACAGTAGTTTTGTTAGTGGAGTTGGAGAGAAATAGAAAGAAGAATCATCAAAAAGACTGTGCACCTCCTAGTTTTAAGACCAAGGCATGCAGTTGGCTGTGATTCACTCTGAGCACCCTTGACAGGTAGCAGTCAAGAAAATGATGCTGTTATGGAAGCTTATGTTGCCTGAAATGCAAGCAATGAAAACTGCTAGTGAGAAATAGGCCTCTCCTCATTGATACCCAGTGAGAAAGACCAAAGAGTGAGGCTGAATATAGAATCAAATATATAAATACTATTGCACTTAATATTTATTGCAGGGATCCTTGATAACTGAGCAGAGGGAGGGGAAAGGAAATTGGGTTTTAAATAAGATGCAATGATAGTCTATTTAATCACATAAATCTCAAGCACTCAATTCCAAAGAATCCTCACACTGATATGTGAAACACAAAGGTTTTGAGTTTGCCAATGGAAAATCACTCAAGAATGCTTTCCTTACAGGCTGGTCATTGAACCAAAATCCTCACAGGACCCAGACCTCTCTCTGCTTTGAGAACCAGATCAAAACATCTCAAAGCTGAACACAGTAAATAGAGTTCTCTTTTTAAGCAACCTAGAGAATGACACAGTAGACGTGGCATGTGAAAGAATGAGTTTGTAAAGCAGCCAGAAAATTCCATCTAATCACTTAACAGTTACTTCTCATACATATACATATTCTGACCTAAAAAAAAAAAGCACCTATTTTTCTTTAGCCCACTACCCTTCTTACCATTAGATTCATCCTATAACTTTCAAAATTATGTCCATGCGTAAATGATGGGTTACCTAACCAGAAATTGTGGAGGTCGAAAGGAAGGATTTTTATGCTGAAATTTTGTCACTAATGCCACTGATGGTATATCACTAGTACTTGCTGGAGGAAATTTAAATTCAAACAAAAGAATTAAAATTCCCCAACGAGAAAGTGGTAAAAATTCAGAAAAGAGATACAAACTACATCAGGGAAAACTGTGTCATGTAAGAAAGGGAATCGCAGCAGAACATGGTTTCTATCCAGAAGCGACCCATGTAGCTTCCTGCTGCTTCCCACCACACCCTACCTTTTCAACCTTGAGTGAGCTACTCTGTGAGCCTCTGCAACCTGTAAATGGTGGTAATAATCATACTAGTGCGTAAGTGTATTATAAGGATTTTTTAAAGTACGTGAAACCATTAGCCCACTACCTGCCAGCAGTATTTGGTAAAATATTAGTAATGCTAGTCATTATAATCTTCATCATCACATTGATCCTCAAAATGACTATTCAGAGGTCAGAAAACAGAAGCTGAAATAGTTAAGTAGCTTAGCCATTGCCCCATGTCTAATAGAGAACTGTAGGATTGGGATCAAACTCAGGTCTGTTTCCAGGAGGTTTAACCATCTCTAGCAATAACATTAAACTATTGTGTGGACTTGAAAATCTCTCAAAATAGGTTGCTCATAGTCAGAGACTTAAGCATAATTCTCCCATTTTCATACATAAGCTAAGTTCAAAATTCATTAAAGACACATATACCTACTCACACTCAGACCAAACTGTTGTTAAAGGGAGAATTTATTAAAACCATAGTTTATGAACACTATAAGTTTGCTGTATTATTTTTCAAATCTGGCATAAGCACATTAGTCTCTCTGCCTCTCTGAAGCCACCCGTTAGCGATTGTGAACACTCTTTCAACAGTGTGCTACAAAAGGTCTATTGTCACCCTGTTCCTCTACCCTTGACCTTTACTTTCTGCTCTCAAGTTTCTTGAATTCTCATACACCGTACAGGTAGGGCACTAACCAATTATTTTTAAAAATCTAGGCAGTTACTTCTCTCATAATGAAAATATACACTCTGATGAAGCCAATTTAATATTCTTCCACATTAAATCATGCCTCCTGTGCCTGTCCGTTTTCACCCTCTGGCATGCATTTATCTTGAATTACAAGTGGTCAGTGAGGAGAAAGCAGCATGGAGCACCTCCAGCCAGGAAAAGCGAGGACTGCAGACAGGTCCTGAACTGGACTTCCGATTGGGAGAGCCCTCCAAGATATCTATACTAGTAAATCAAAAATAACTTCACACTACAAAACAGCATGATTGCACATTCCTCCATTTAAAGCACACTGAATGAGTTTCTAAATAAAGGAGCAACTGAGGCCATGGGCAGGTTTCCTGTGTCAGGTCAAATCTACCTGCAGAGGGATTCTCTAACATGCAGTTTGTGCCACACTCTTTCCCTCTGGAAACCCCTGCAGGGGGTCTCACAGGAGGACAGACCACACCCATGCCTTTGCTTCCCCTTTCTCTCCAACCTCCATTCCTGTACACCTTCTCCAGACCTCCACTCCTGACATGTACCATTTCTGATCCGCTACACCAGAAATACTTATTTTAAGCCCAAGTCACCACCGCAAGCACCCCCTCCCCTCAAAATCAAGTATCTCCTCCACCATGAGGACATCAGGGCCCACCCTATTAAAATAACCCTTTGGTGGTGTCACTTCCATAGGTTGCACTCATTTCACTGGTGGTACTGCTCACAGAATCCCAAGTACTTATTCCAAGCTTCTGGAGACCAGAGGTTTTCTTTAATCACCTCTCAATAAATCAGTTTATGTATAATAGCATCTGACCAATGGGTGACAATCAAAATGCTTGTTAAATGAATGAATGAATGAATGAATGAATGACTTCCTAAGCTAGTCTGATAATGGCCCTAAATAGTACACTTTCATGCCACCCACATTACCAAGCATGTCACTTCAAGTCATTGACAGGCAAAATCATTGGTGTGAGGTTAAAATTAACTAGGAGAAACCACCAGAAGCCATGCAGAGGTCTGACAGGCCTGATATGGAAGTGAGAATTCATCTGGATGTTGAAAAGCTTGAAGCAGTTCTTCCTACGAAAGTTCAATGTCTGTTTAACATGCAGATTCTACCAGAGCTCTTTATGAAGAGTTCATTGTACATTTCTCTTTTTTCAATTCTTTATTTACTGGTCCAAACACAATGGCATAAATTATTCTAATGGAGGGGGGAGAAGACTGTATAATAGCAACCAATCAATCAGATTAAACAACCAGCCAAAGAATTTGCTGCTGTTGGAGCCTCCTTGACCTTTCCCTCCCCTTCAGCACAGGTGACCATCTAGCCCATCCCCCAGCCTCCAAACAGCCTGCCTGACAAGGCGCTTGTCTTGCTCTCCTTAATTGGGATAACATGTGCATGTGGTTAGCACGCTGGCACAACACAGGTGATTAAAAACCAGTGAATTATTTCCTTCTTCACTCATTCTTCTCTTCAAATCCCCAGAACATCTTAATTCCTTCTCTCTTCTAAGCCTGAATCTTCCCATTTCCAAGCCCATACTTCTTGGCCAATGCCAGGCTTAATATGGTACTGAGTAGGAGAACAGCCACATTCTAGGTTTGTTCTTTTCAGGCAAGGGGGGAGACATCACACACTACAAGCACTCACACACACACACACACACCAGCCCCAAGTCAATTCCTCCACCTCCCTAGTGGTGTCAGAAATGATTCTATTAAAGAAGACTCCCCTTTTTCCCTTGAATTCTTTCACTTGGAGTTGCATATTAATATGCAAATGGCCCTTAATGTTAACATTATCAGTTAACACCTGATCTGTAGTGTGAGGGCTATAGACAAAAATGCCCAGGGAGACAAGGCCCTGGGCATGAAACACTAACCAGGCATCCAGATGGAAGGAATTTCACAGAAGAGGAAAGGGGGCTGAGATGGAGAATATGGGAAGCAAAGATACCTCTCACAGTTTTGCTTGGGGCCTCTTCTGCTTTAAGGTAATGACTGACTCCCTAGTCAATTACAACACTCCCTCTAATCTTGGCTCAACTTTTGAGACTAGAATCCCTGGGTTAAACCCCTTTATTTAAAATAGGTACCATAGTGCCCATTGCAATGGCATAGCATATGCTCAATGTTAGTGATTAAAGTTCCAGTACCCTCAAGAGTCAATCTTTTCTAAATATTGGTGAAATGGTTGTTCTTGAACACAGCTTTAAGGATGCTCACTCCTCTTCCAATACCTCTACAGCAGTGTCCAATCAGATGGCTCAATGGTGACAAATTTTGAGGTTTTAAAGGCCCGATCTCAGCTGACTCCTTCCTAGCTGGTAAACTTTCCTCACTACCATATATTGATACAGGTGGTTTTCAATGGATTTATTGCTATAATTCTATTTCATGTCCACAAAAGTTTCTTTTCCTCTGACTGAAATATTTTCTGCCTATCACTAAAAGCCAAGCTTAGAGTTATCATAGTTACTATGGAGAGGGGTGTCATTTCTCTTTCTTCAGTCTTTCCATATTGAAAATAGAAAAAAAATTAGACTGACAATTGGAAAGAACTTCAGCATCTCCTAATCAAATCCATTATATTACATATGAGTTCACTAAATTCCAAAGATATTACTGCAAACTATAAAGACAGTTGAAAATGGGGAGAGGTACCTAAAAATTTCAGTACTTAGCAAGATGATTGCTTAGCATAAAACAATGAAATTTGTAAAACATTTACAATGCGGTTAGTGTTTTTGGAAACACTGTATTCCTTACCCTTTCGCAAGAAACTTAGTATCAACAGTTACAATTTGAAATTTTAAACTGTCTGGGTGATAAGCACATATTTGAGAAATGAGGGTAACTACCATTATTTTATTCTCAAATTGTAGACATTTTGAAATAATTAATCTGAGGTTTTTTATTCCTGTGTACTTTAAATTTTCAATATTAAAATGATTTAATTATTTCAACAATTCCCCAAACATCTAAACACAATATAAATAATATCACCATAATTGTTAAGCCACAGAATTATAGCTGAAAAGAGTGAGCAGATAAACAGTTGGAGGTGGGAGGGCACCTGATTTGCAGCATTTTCCAATTTTCACAGTGTAAATACTGCCCCAATTTCAATTTACTAACATCAGTCAGGGATCAGGGATGAAAAATGTGCCCATCCAGAATGGCTCCAGCACATCTGGATATGAGACCAGAGAGTGTAGCCTTTTCATTGCTGAACGCTTTCCACAGAGCTGACCATTTCTATATAAGCCACTGTGCCCTGAACACATAGGACATAACCGCTATACTATATTATTATGCTTATCTACTCAACCCTCTTTGCAGCGGCTTTCAATGTTTATTTGGATGTAGAACAGTAAAAAAAAGCACATTTTACCTCATGACCCACCCTGTGAACACACATATATGAGTTTTATGTACATACACAGATGCATAAAAGCAAAACAGAAGCCTCACAAGGTAAAGCACACCCTTACTAATCGCAATGCACTGATAAGAGAATTTTCTATTCTCTTCCATTTCATTTTAAAAATTCTGAACTTGATCCAGTAAATTGGAGTCATATCTCACTATTTGGTTAGCCCTCCCCCCCCCCAATTAAAAAACAGTGCTCCAATAGCCTCTAAGCTCGTTTGTATCTCTTCCTGTCTAGTAGTACTTATTGGGGTCCAAGAAGATTAAGTACTTGCCCAAATATGAACCTCCCATCATTGATAAAAGATCCCTCAAGGCAAAAGCGAATTCATTACTCAGAATCGGGATATTCACGGCTTGACACTGGGAGCTAAAAGGCCTTCCAAGACAGCTTCCTCTTCCCCAGAAATTGACAGAAAATTTCTGTAAAAACTGTACTGATGAAAGTTCATCCCTTTACACTACATAGAGCCCTATGACCATGCCTGTCTGTTGGCCAGGGACAGTGGTCGGCAAACTCATTAGTCAACAGAGCCAAATATCAACAGTACAACGATTGCAATTTCTTTTGAGAGCCAAATTTTTTAAACTTAAACTATATAGGTAGGTACATTGTTATTAACTTAATTAGGGTACTCCTCAGCTGGCCTTTGTTAAAAACGTCCTCAATCTGATTGAGGTACGTTTGCTGAAGTTGACCCCTTCCAACTCTCCCTTCCACACTCGTCTTGTATATTTGTTTCTTCTATCTCCTTTCCGAAAACCAACTTCTGCGCATGGGCCACGAAGTTTCAATCGCACTGTACGTGCACGCCCGCACGTGGTATTTTGTGGGAGAGCCACACTCAAGGGGCCAAAGAGCCGCATGTGGCTCACGAGCCGCGGTTTGCCGAACACTAGCCTAGGATGACTAGGCAAATTCAGTGATTCCCATTTCTCTATTAATAATATTCACCCCTCAAGAGTGAAAAGATACCTAACTTTTTCACAAAACATTTTCAATCCTGAAGGGACATGCTATGTAAATGCTGATTCATAACAAACATATTTTATGTATATAATATCCATTAAAACCAGCCTTCTAATAACCAGAAGCCAAAGACTTAGCTGGAGAAAATACTCAGGAAAATAAAACCTGAACCCATGGCCTTTTCTCCCCCGTGTGCTCACGCACCACGTTTTTTTATAGGTGCTATTAAATGTACACTATAGTTTCAAGACAATCCAGATAAGCATCCTCACTAAAACACACAACACCATTAATCATCGCAGTGACAGTGCTCCGATTTAACATCTTGGGGATTTCCTCCCCTTCTTCATCATTTATTTGCCAATATTTCCTTGTTATGAATATCCCCCTAGTGACTTTGCCTGGCAGTCACAGCTGTGCCGCCTACTGTGCCTACCTTGACTACAAATAACACCAATTCTTTAAAAAGCCAGCCCTGGAGATGATACCTACGGTTACAAGGAAAGCCTTGCCATCGACTGGATTCCTGGTGACCTCATCCGGGCTCCTGACCTTAAATAGACAAACCTCAGCCCCTAAGCAGAGTGTAATTTCAGACACGTGAAACTGGCTTAATTACAAACGAACAACAGTTGGCCGCTGGGCTCCAATTACTTGAATGGTCAATAATCAACTGCTGATTTAAGATGGTCCTTAAAGGACCCCCTTCTTATACAACAAAAGGCTTCTTCAAAGTATCCATTAATCACAACAAAGCCACAAAATCACTAAAAATTACAGAAACCTGACCACCAATAGCCACAATACATATGACTCACAGATAACAAGAACTTCTGAAGTAATAATCAGAAACAATTTTGTATATAATTACACTGATTCAGATGAAGGGAATGACGCTATCTAAGCAGCAAAACATGAAGAAATAAAGCGAGAGGCAAATAAGTGACAAAGATACAGGGATACCAGCCCATTTCAGAGAACAACCTTCACTGGCTCCAGGTTTTCCTGATCGTTTATAAGATGGAAACCATGAGAGAAAATGCTCTGTGAGCAACTGGAGGAGTGAGTGAACCAACTTGTATTCAGAATGAATTTTTAAGAAAAAAGGGTATTATTTTTTCAATAATGAAACTCTACTGCAAAAGAAGTTAAGAGTTTCTGGACAAAACACACCAAACTATATCTGCAAAGTACAGCTAGAAAGACTAATGCTTCAATGGAATAGTGTTTACCTTACTTTACATTTTTATAAGAAAACTTAAGTAAGTAAGTAAAGGTTAATGTTGCTTCAATTACTATTCCATAACTTTTGTGAAAAGCATACATTTTCTCCTTTTTGAGGAGATTCCAATTGAGACTATTGTTTTTTAAAAAAACAATACAAAAAACCAAAACTTTCTTCTTAGTAAAAGCAATACAAGGCAAGCTATGATATAGTAAGATGCCTCTCCTCCCCAGAGCAGTGCTCACTTCAGAGAGAGTAGCAACACCTTGTTACCAACTGTGCAGATTCTGTTAAGTAATGGACAAAGCAAATGGCAGCAAAGACAGAAGACTCAACTTCAATTTAACTGTCCTGGAAGGTACATAGTAATTAGCTGCAAAGCTCTGAAATCTTAGCTAGCATGTTAAGTCTGCTACATGACAGTATAATTTGACTTCTTAAAGGATTATGCAAATTACAACTCATCATTCCATTACAGGAATGAAAAAAAGTGACAGCTAATTTATACATAACACACCTTTCAAATCCCTAAGATGCACAGCACCTGTGCAATGTATTTTGCTGAGATTTTCTTGCATATAAGTATTTGTTTATTGCAATAAAAAAAGCTTACCTAAGAGCTTTAATATAGTCATTTTTTTAAAAAAAACTCTTAGACCAGAATTTCAAAAGCATTCACTTTTTTTTTTTCTGTCTTGATTTCAGAGACACATTTTTGGTTGTTTTTATTCTATTTGGTTTTGGTTTTTCCACCCCCCACTAAATTAGAAAAATATAAGGTTTCAATACAAGGATATTTTTTAATAGCTGGCAACCACAAGCACTGATGCACGAGTCAGAAGGAAGACTCACAAAGATTTCAACATACTTCTGGTAGGTAGATTCACAGTAGATTCCGTCATATCTGTAGATTTTCCTACATTCAGATTGGTTGGGCAGAGGATGCTGGGCAGTTATTCTGTAGAGGCATCAAAAACAGATACACATGACTAAAGGTTCTCTACAGTCAACTGGAATGCAGGATAACAAGTATGTTGAAATTTAATATATAGTTTTCTTTTTATGCTTTTCAGCTATATACATAACTGCAATGTGCACATACATTTTAGAACATTAACTTCCACTTTTAGGAAACTTCAGCAGAGAAAACTTTTCAGTTCTTCATCAGAACAAAAACAATTTTTTAACCTCAGAGTCATAAAAGTGGAAGAAAATA